>NC_077227.1:342689706-342989706 GCF_027887165.1 Monodelphis domestica | reverse complement strand
ATAGTTAATATAGTTTTTGAGAGTTAAAAATATCAATTTTCCTTCCGGACAAGATGGCAGCTTAGAGAAAGCTAAAGTTCAGAGCTCCAGAAACCCTTCCTTACCTATCTCAAACTGAATGCTCCTAGGGCATCGAAATTCAAAACAAACAGCAGAATAGACCCCGGAAACACTCCTCCTGGACCTGGATCAAAAGGTATGGCCCCCCAAGAGTCGGAGCCCAAGATCACTTGGATCTAAGGGGAAGGCAAAGGGAAGGTCCCAGGACCATCCCCCCCAACCCAGAGTGCTGAGTCTGAGGCAGCAGCAAGAACCTCAGTGCAGGCAGGGGGGCCTCGGGAGCCGGCTGTTCTGAGGGCTACCCCCTGAAAATGACCTGAGCCAGTTGAGGGGGCAGCCAGACAGCAGGGAGGCAGGGGGGGGAGCCTGTAGCCTCCTGACCAGAAGCTTCCATCTGGGTCTCACTGAAGGTAGCTGCCTGAGGGCATACTCAGTCTGAGGTTAATCCTATCACCAGCCCTCAGAGCACCAGGAAGCCACGGCACCTCCCCCCTCAGAGTGCTGGCCGAGGCACTGAAACAAGGGCCAAGCCATAGAATGGACAATCTGCCTAGGGCTAAAACCTCTGAATGCCAGACAGAGATAAGAAAAGCTAATACTCCCCACTCAGATAGAGATGGCAAACTCCACAGAAGCACAAAAAACCCAAAATTCAAAAAAAAAAGAAGAAGGGGGCGACTTTGGACACATTTTATGGAGCAAAAATAAAAAACACAGAGGAGATAGAAGAGGAAACACAAGCAAATGCCCCAAAACCTTCCAAAGGTAATGAAAACTCTCCACAAACCAATGAAGAATATGAATCAGAAATGATCAAGAAGATGGAAGCCTTCTGGGAGGAAAAGTGGGAAATAATGCAAAAGAAATTCACGCATCTACAAAACCAGTTTGACCAAACTTAAAAGGAAAACCAAGCTTTAAAGCAAGAACTAATAAAGCAAAGCCAAAAGACCAAGAAATTAGAAGAGAACATAAAATATCTCACTGACAAGGTGACAGATTTGGAAAAAAGAGGGAGAAGAGATAATTTAAGAATAATTGGACTTCCAGAAAAGCCAGAAATAAACAGCAAACTCGACATTGTAATATAAGATATAATCAAAGAAAATTGCCCAGAGATTCAAGAACAAGGGGGCAATACAGCCACTGACAGAGCTCACAGAACACCCTCTACACTAAATCCCCAAAAGACAACTCCCAGGAATGTAATTGCCAAATTCCAAAGCTCTCAAACAAAAGAAAAAATCCTACAAGAAGCCAGAAAAAGACAATTTAGATATAAAGGAATGCCAATCAGGGTCACACAAGACCTTGCAAGTTCCACTCTGAATGATCGTAAGGCATGGAACATGATCTTCAGAAAGGCAAGAGAGCTGGGTCTTCAACCAAGAATCAGCTATCCAGCAAAACTGACTATATACTTCTAAGGGAAAGTATGGGCATTCAACAAAATAGAAGATTTCCACGTTTTTGCAAAGAAAAGACCAGAGCTCTGTGGAAAGTTCGATATCGAAAAACAAAGAGCATGGAATACCTGAAAAGGTAAATATGAATGAAAGGGAAAAGGAGAAAAATGTTATCTTCTTCTTTTGCTCAAACTCTCTTCTATAAGCACTACATTTATATCAATCTATGTATACTAACATGTGGGGAAAATGTAATGTGTAAATAGGGGGAAAAGAAAGACCAAATAGAATAATCTTTCTCACACAAAGATTCACATGGGAAGGGGAGGGGAAGGAAACTCCTATAAGAAGTAGAGGAAGAGAATTTTTACTTAAACCTTAATCTCAGGGAAATCAACTCTGAGAGGGAAAAACACCCAGATCCATTGGGATCTTGAATTCTATCTTACTCAACAAGGGTAGGGAGAAAGGAAAACCAAAGGGGGGAGGGGGAGAGGGAAAACAAAAGGGGAGGGAAAGAGAGGGGGAGGGGGAGGGAATAAAAAGGGAGGGACTAAAAAAGGAAACATATCAAGGGAGGGGACAAGGGGGACTGATTTAAAGTAAATCACTGGACTAAAAGGTAGAGCTGAAGAAGAAAAGGTTAGAATTAGGGAAGGATATCAAAATGCCAGGGAATCCACAAATGACAGTCATAACTTTGAATGTGAATGGGATGAACTCACCCATAAAACGTAGACGAATAGCAGAATGGATTAGAATCCAAAACCCTACCATATGTTGTCTTCAAGAAACACACATAAGGTGGGTTGATGCCCACAAGTTCAGAATTAAAGGATGGAGTAAGACCTTCTGGGCCTCAACTGACAGAAAGAAGGCAGGAGTGGTAATCATGATATCTGATAAATCCAAAGCAAAAATAGGCCTGCTCAAAAGGGATAGGGAAGGTAATTATATTTTGTTAAAAGGGACTTTAGATAATGAGGAAATATCACTAATCAACATGTATGCACCAAATAATATAGCACCCAAATTTCTAATGGAGAAACTAGGAGAATTGAAGGAAGAAATAGACAATAAAACCATATTAGTGGGAGACTTAAACCAACCATTATCAAATTTAGATAAATCAAATAAAAAAGAAATAAGAAAGAAATAAAGGAAGTGAATGAAATCTTAGAAAAATTAGAATTAATAGACATATGGAGAAAAATAAATAGGGATAAAAAGGAATACACCTTCTTCTCAGCACCACATGGCACATTCACAAAGATTGACCATACATTAGGTCACAGAAATATGGTACACAAATGCAGAAAAGCAGAAATAATGAATGCAGCCTTTTCAGATCACAAGGCAATAAAAATAATGTTCAGTAATGGTACATGGAAAACCAAATCAAAAACTAATTGGAAATTAAACAATATGATACTCTAAAATCGTTTAGTTAGAGAAGAAATCATAGAAACAATTAACAATTTCATCGAGGAAAATGACAATGGCAAGACATCCTTTCAAACCTTTTGGGATGCAGCCAAAGTGGTAATCAGAGGTAAATTCATATCCCTGAGTGCATATATCAACAAACTAGGGAGAGCAGAGATCAATCAATTGGAAATACAAATAAAAAAACTCGAAAACGATCAAATTAAAAATCCCCAGCAGAAAACCAAACTAGAAATCCTAAAAATTAAGGGAGAAATTAATAAAATCAAAAGTGATAGAACTATTGATTTAATAAATAAGACAAGAAGCTGGTACTTTGAAAAAACAAACAAAATAGACAAAGTACTGGTCAATCTAATTAAAAAAAGGAAGGAAGAAAAGCAAATTAACAGCATCAAAGATGAAAAGGGGGACATCACCTCTGATGAAGAGGAAATTAAGGCAATCATTAAAAATTACTTTGCCCAATTATATGGCAATAATTACACCAATTTAGGTGATATGTATGAATATATACAAAAATACAAAATGCCTAGACTAACAGAAGAAGAAATAGAATTCTTAAATAATCCCATATCAGAAAATGAAATCCAACAAGCCATCAAAGAACTTCCTAAGAAAAAATCCCCAGGGCCTGATGGATTCACCAGTGAATTCTATCAAACATTCAGAGAACAGTTAATCCCAATACTATACAAAATATTTGACATAATAAGCAAAGAGGGAGTTCTGCCAAACTCCTTTTATGACACAAACATGGTACTGATTCCAAAACCAGGCAGGTCAAATACAGAGAAAGAAAACTATAGGCCAATCTCCCTAATGAATATAGATGCAAAAATCTTAAATAGGATACTAGCAAAAAGACTCCAGCAAGTGATCAGAAGGGTCATCCACCATGATCAAGTAGGATTTATACCAGGGATGCAGGGCTGGTACAATATTAGGGAAACCATGCACATAATTGATCACATCAACAAGCAAAGCAACAAGAACCACATGATTATCTCAATAGATGCAGAAAAAGCATTTGATAAAATACAACACCCATTCCTATTAAAAACACTAGAAAGCATAGGAATAGAAGGGTCGTTCCTGAAAATAATAAACAGTATATATCTAAAACAAACAGCTAATATCATCTTCAATGGGGATAAACTAGATGCATTCCCAATAAGATCAGGAGTGAAACAAGGACGCCCATTATCAACTCTACTATTTGACATTGTACTGGAAACACTAGCAGTAGCAATTAGAGAAGAAAAAGAAATTGAAGGTATCAAATTAGGCAAGGAGGAGACCAAGTTATCACTCTTTGCAGATCACATGATGGTCTACTTAAAGAATCCTAGAGATTCAACCAAAAAGCTAATTGAAATAATCAACAACTTTAGCAACGTTGCAGGATACAAAATAAACCCACATAAGTCATCAGCATTTCTATACATCTCCAACATAGGTCAGCAGCAAAAACTAGAAAGAGAAATCCCATTCAAAATCACCTTAGACAAAATAAAATACTTAGGAATCTATATCTTGAGACAAACACAGGAACTATATGAACACAACTACAAAACACTCTCCACACAACTAAAACTAGACTTGTGCAATTGGAAAAACATTAACTACTCATGAATACGACGAGCCAATATAATATAATAAAAATGACCATCCTACCCAAACTTATTCATCTATTTAGTGCCATACCTATTGAACTCCCAAAATATTTCTTTACTGATTTAGAAAAAACCATAACAAAATTCATCTGGAATAACAAAAGATCAAGGATATCCAGGGAAATAATGGAAAAAAAAACACATATGATGGGGGCCTTGCAGTCCCAGACCTCAAACTATATTACCAAGCAGCAGTCATCAAAAGAATTTGGTACTGGCTAAGAGACAGAAAGGAAGATCAGTGGAATAGACTGAGGGAAAGCGACCTCAGCAAGACAGTATACGATAAACCCAAAGATCCCAGCTTTTGGGACAAAAATCCACTATTCAATAAAAACTGCTGGGAAAACTGGAAGACAGTGTGGGAGAGATTAGGTTTGGGTCAACACCTCACACCCTACACCAAGATAAATTTAAAATGGGTGAATGACTTAAACATAAAGAAGGAAACCATAAGTAAATTGGGTAAACACAGAATAGTATACATGTCAGACCTTTGGGAGGGCAAAGACTTTAAAACCAAGCAAGACATAGAAAGAATCACAAAATGTAAAATAAATAATTTTGACTAGATCAAATTAAAAAGCTTTAGTACAAACAAAACCAATGTAACTAAAATTAGAAGGAAAACAACAAATTGGGAAAAAATCTTCATAGAAATCTCTGACAAAGGTTTAATTACTCAAATTTATAAAGAGCTAAATCAATTGTACAAAAATCAAGCCATTCTCCAATTGATAAATGGGCAAGGGACATGGATAGGCAGTTCTCAGATAAAGAAATCAAAACTATTAATAAGCACATGAAAAAGTGTTCTAAATCTCTTATAATCAGAGAGATGCAAATCAAAACAACTCTGAGGTATCACCTCACACCAAGCAGATTGGCTAACATGATAGCAACGGAAGGTAATGATTGCTGGAGGGGATGTGGCAAAGTAGGGACATTAATTCATTGTTGATGGAGTTGTGAACTGATCCAACCATTCTGGAGGGCAATTTGGAACTATGCCCGTAGGGCGACAAAAGAATATTTACCCTTTGATCCAGCCATAGCACTGCTGGGTCTGTACCCCAAAGAGATAATGTACAAAAAGACTTGTATAAAAGTATTCATAGCTGCACTCTTTGTGGTGGCCCAAAACTGGAAAACGAGGGGATGCCCATCAATTGGGGAATGGCTGAACAAATTGTGGTATATGTTGGTGATGGAATACTATTGTGCAAAAAGGAATAATAAAGTGGAGGAATTCCATGGAGACTGGAATGACCTCCAGGAAGTGATGTAGAGGGAGAGGAACAGAATCAGAACATTGTACACAGAGACTGATACACTGTGGTAAAATCGAACGTGATAGACTTCTCCATTTGTGGTGGTGTAATGTCCCTGAACAATCTGCAGGGAACCAGCAGAAAAAACACTATCCATAAGCAGAGGATAAACTGTGGGAGTAGAAACACTGAGGAAAAGCAACTGCCTGACTACAGAGGTTGAGGGGACATGACTGAGGAGAGACTCTAAAGGAAACCCTAATGCAAATATTAACAACATAGCAATGGGTTCGAATCAAGAACACATGTAATACCCAGTGGAATCATGCGTCAGCTATGGGGGTAGGGGGGGAGGAAAAGAAAATGATCTTTGTCTTTAATGAATAATACTTGAAAATGAGCAAATAAAATATTATAAAATAAAAATATATATATCAATTTTCCATATAGGAGTATAAAGAATTTAATCTTACTGAAGCCCTTAAAAGAAAAAAAAATCCTCTCTTTTTTATCTTTTCCTGTGTCTCTTGAGTTTTGTATTTGCACATCTACTTTTTTGTTTACTTCTGGTTTTTTTCTTTACAAATACTTGGATATCTTCTATTTTTTAAATGCTCACACTTTTCCCTGGAAGTATATAGTCAATTTTGATGGGTAGGTGATCCTTTGTTGTAGGCCCAATTCTATTGCCTTTCTGAACATCATATTCCAAGCCTTGTGGTCTTTTAGTGTGGAGGCTGCCAGATCCTGTGTAATCCTGATTGGTGTTCCTTGATATCTAAATTTTCTATTTCTGGATTCTTGTAATATTTTCTCCTTAGCTTAAAAGGTCTTGAATTTGGCAATTACATTCCTGGGGGTTGCCTTTTGAGGATTTAGTGTACAGGGTGATCTATGGACTCTTTTGATGTATATTTTTCCCTCTTGCTCAAGAATATCAAGGCAGTTTTATTGGATAAGTTCTTGTAGTATGATGTCAAGGTTTCTGTTTTATTTCCAGTTTTTCAGGTGGGCCTATGATTCTTAAACTGTCTCTCCTTGACCTGTTTTCCAACTCAACCATCTTCTTAATGACACACTTCATGTTTCCTTCTAATTTGTCATTCTTTTGACTTTTCTTTGTTAATTCTTGCTGTCTTGTGAGATCATTATATTCTACTTGCCCAATTCTGGTCTTTAAAGACTGGTTTTCTGTTATGATCTTTTGCTTTTCCTTTTTGGTTTGGTCTATCCTGCTTTTCATGACTTCCAGTAGGTCATTTCTGGTCTACAGTTTGCTTATCATTTCCTTTGATTTCTGGACTTCTTTTTCCAAGTGGGAGATCCTCTCTCTTTTTTTTTCTTTTTGAACTATTTCCTACTTTTCTTGCCAAGTTTCCTCTATCTTTCACACTAGGTTCATAATCTCACATCTGAGCTCCTCAAGAACTTGTGACCAATTTCCATTTTTTGGAAGGTTTGGATGTGTTTGCTTGTTTGTTGTCCTCTGCTCTCTCCTCTGTAGTCTGGATTTTTTCACCATAGAAATTATTGAGGGTCAAGGTTCTTTTCTTTTTTTTTCTTTCCTTTCCTTTCCTTTTCTTCTCTTTTCTTTTCTTTTCTTTTTCTTTTTCTTTTTTTTTTTTGTAATTGCAGATTGTAATTCCTGGGTATTGGTGGCTATTTCTGTGCTAGTTCTTTCTTCTGTTCCTAGTAAGAAGTCTGAGTAAGGAGGGCAGGCTCTCTGTACATTGAGCTACAGAACATTTTTTGCTTGAGGCCATTTTTCAGTCTCTGCTGAGTCTTATGTTCGCAGCCCCTGTTTGTCCTATCTCAGTGTCTAATCTCTGCATTTTTCAGTCTCCTGGGGTCCCAAGTCTCACTGCTCTCTGGGGTATGTCTGTAGTGTCCTCAGCAAGCCCCTCGAGAACCTAGAGATTGCCCCATGCTTGTTCTAACTCTGGCGAGCTTGCTCTGACTCTGTTGCCATTGGTCGAAGTTGGATAGTGGTGATCAGCTTGTGTTTTGGTATGAGTAATTTTACTCCCTTACAGCATGAAAATGCCCAAACCCTGCCTACCATCAAGGCTACTCCTTATGGATGAGTCCCTTCATTCATTTGATTTTAGTTTTTGTTCTTTTGAGACACTTTATATCAGTAAGTAGTAAGTACAGGAAGTCCCTTATGTCTACCCTGCAACCATTTTAGCCCAGAAGTGTCCTTCTCAATTTTTAATTTACCCCCTCCCCCAAATTACTTTGTTAATATATTTTATTTACTTCTCTGTGCACTTGTTTGTTATTTTTCAATATGATGCAGGCTCCTCCAGAGCAAGGACTATTATGTTTTAAACATTTTATTCCCATTTCTCACACAATGCTTGCCACAAAGTGCATAATAAATGTTTGTAATTCAACTCAATTTAGATTGATAACTGAAAAATGTTGCTAAAAGAACTATAATAGTAAGTGGAGAGAGAGAGATAGATGTCTCCCTTGAGATATTATTATTTTATTTCATCCCTGCAAGTTTGTGTTCCTCTTTAATTGTTTCACTTTACCAAAAGGTTAACTATTTATGGATTAGATGATCCCTAAATCCTTTCTCATTAGAACAAATCTTATTCTAATGGAAATTGAGAACCAATATAATTTTGACAAGTCCTACTTTTTGGGGCACTATGTATCCTCACACTGAGCATACTAAATACAAATGCTTCCCTTCTTATTCCTAGAATATTTGTGTGACTCAAGAAAATACAAACCTCTCCTCTACCCTGCCCCATCCTAATCAACATCATTTCTTTACATGTTCACAAACAACTTAAGTATATTTATTTAAAATTGACGTGTTCTGCAAAGATTAGGGAACTTGATGATCAAACTCTGTATTTCACATCATACCTCCTTAATATATTGGTTACTCTTTCCAAAAATTATTTTTCTTCCTCTTAAAAATTATAAACTATATAATTCTATCAATATAATTCTGCCTCTAGGAGAGTATAGAGAAGGATATAGTGGCGAATATAGATGATGTTTAAAAATATATTAATAAAATTTAATTTTTCTGCAAAACACTTCTATACACTTTGAATAGGACCTTCCTCCCAGCTGAATATTTCCCTAGACTTCAAAAATGTTATGATGTGATTAGATATATTCCAATGCCACTCATTGAAGGAAAGGAAAAAGAAACACAAGAGGGAGAGGATTGATCTTTTGAAAATCTGTTTAGCTGATCTGGAAAGATTAGCTTAGTGTTCACAATTTAGATCTGTTGCCCATTTATTTTAGCCTCCTGGATGATGGTAAATTCATTCCCTTCCCTACAGTTTGTGGTAGGATCGCCTTACCACACTAACACCTGTTGAATTAAAATAATACAGTTCTGAAATGTGGTTTGTGTTTGTACTTAAACTCACTCAACATCCTCTGAACTTACCTCTTTGGTGTACACATTTTAAAAAGGAGAGGAGAGGGTTAGGACAACATTGTTTCTTTTGACCTCAAGTCAAAATTAAGATGTACTAAGTCAGGATAGGAGGGAAAAAAGAACCAGAAGAAAAAAGGAAAACGAACTCCCTTTGCTTTATTCATTTTCAGTTTTGTTTCAGTTTAGCTCAGATGTTTTTGAAGCATTTCCTTCACAACTATGGAAAAGCAGGTGATGATATAAAAAAGAAAGTTATCTCTAAAATCAATTGCTGATGATTTAATTCTATTCTATGTTTTGGCCAGATTGGCCCCAGCTGTGCTTATATAGGTTACCAATGACATTCATAGACATTAACATTGCTATCATAGATAAGGTTACAGATTCTAGTGAAAAAAAAAAGTGACTTTAATGTCCACTAACACAAATTTCTTGTTTTTCAAGTGAAAAACTGAGTTCCTGAGAGGTTAAGTGACCACCTGAGTCACAAAGGTAGGTAAGTGGCAGAGCTAGGATTCAAACCCAGGTTTTCTTATATTTAGTTTGGGGTCAGAGGATCCTGCCTCTGGAACTTACCACTTTTGTGACAATGAGCAAATTATTTAAACTTTCCAGACATCATTTTTCTCCCCTGTAAAAAATAAAGTAAAATGAAGATATTGGTCTAGACTTCTTCTAAGGCCCCTCCCACCTATAAAATCTACGATCCTATTCCAACAAATATATTACTTATTCCATTGCACCATGGTACAAAGAGGTTGGGTGTGCCACTGGAGAATGTGTCTCAGACTCAGGGTCAGAGGGTCTTAGTTTGAATCCCAGCTCTGCCATTTACTTCCTATGTGGCTTTTAGACAAATCACTTCCTCTCTGTAGGCCTAGGTTTCTTCAGCTATAAAATTTAGGGTTACAGTTAGGGTTAGGGAATTTGATGATCTTCTGTGATGCCATTGGACTCAAAAGAAATGTAGGAACTATTTATCATGGCTTTGGAGAAATATCTCATCATGTTTTTCTTCTTCAATTCTTACTAACTATTATACAAAAATCTCCTTTTTAAAAAGAAGCAATTGGGATCCAAAGGAAATCCCAGTTTCCAAAGAGGGATGAAGAATAAGGTAAAGGTAGGAGGTCTTTTGACCCTTTTAGGCAAGGCCATAATAAGGAATTTTCAGAGGTGAAATAGGTCCATGGAATCCTTGAATAGAAGGCTTCCCAGAATCCTCTCTGTCACTGGCAACTAACTGCCACCTCAAATCAATAGTTAGATTCTATGTCTTTCCACCCTATCTCAAACCCAAGATTTACTATTCTGAAGAGGGAAAGTCAATGCCAGAATCCTTTAAATTTATGGGAATGGAAAAAAGTGATCTTTAGAAGAGATAAATGGCAGAGGAATAAATGGACCTATAGAAAGAATTTGAGGCAATGGAAAAGTGATGGATTGCTATATCTACTCCCTCACAAATAATAATTGCTTGAAAAATGCTTTTTTTAAACTGTTAAATACTGAAAAAAGTAGAGGTAGGGAAGATATAAGCTTCACAGAAGAGGCCCATAGGTTGTGCAGTGAATAGATTGCAGAGTCTAGAGTCAGGAAGACATGAATTCAAATTTGGCCTAGGATGTTTCCTACCTATGTGACCCTGGGCAAAATCACTTAACCTCTGTTTGCCTCAATCCAATGAAAAAGAAAATTAAAACCATTCCAATATTTCTGTCAAGAAAATAGAAGGGTCAATATTGTAAAAATATGATTGAACAATAGCAAGCCTTACAGAAAGGGAGATCACTTGCTTCAGAACAGACTTGTAATTAGGTGAAGGTATCTATGACAAAGCCTTAGGTGCAGGAGTAGAGAACATGTTCCTATCACTTGCAGTTCTTTAGCAAATAGAAAAAAAGATGCTTAGCATTTAGTTAACAAGAGTAACTAGTTAAGGTAGGAAGCTCTGAGAGGCAGTAAGCATATCCCAGGTGAACCTTTCCCCATTCCTCAGTCTTCCTGCCCCCTAACTCCTCAGACATGACTAAGGGTGCATTTCATCCTGCTTACCCTAGGGAATTTTGTGCCCTTGCCTAGGCATAAAAATTGCTAGTTACAGTACTGCTTCAGGAGAATGACAACATGGAGTTAATTAATAATCTTCAGGGAATATGTGGAATGCATCTCAGACAAACTATATCTTTCTGTGGAAAAAGAAATAATCTGGTAGCTTGTTCCTTCCTTCCTTCCTTCCTTCCTTCCTTCCTTCCTTCCTTCCTTCCTTCCTTCCTTCCTTCCTTCCTTCCTTCCTTCCTTCCTTCCTTCCTTCTTTATTGTTTCTTTTTTCTTTATTCCTTCTTTTCTCCCTTCCTTTATTCCTTTTTTCCATCTCTTCCTTTCTTCACTGCTATCTTTTTTTCTTTCCCTATTGAAGACATCCCCTGAAGGAAACCCTCTAACCCTATCATTTTGTGGAATTCTGATTGTTCAGACAATTTTTCTAACATCAAATTTAAATTGGTTTCTTTGCAACTTCCAATCATTGCTCCTACTTTTGACCTTTAAGTTTAATTAGAACATGACTTATTCTCCTTCCTTATGACAGTCCTTTAGGTCCATGAATATAGTAAAGATAGCCCCCTGTCTTCTCTTCTTCAGGATACATGTGTCTAATTACTTTCAATGAGCCTCACATGACTTGTACTTAAAGTGCTTTAACATTTCTTGTTGCCTTTCCCTGGACATTTTCAATGTTATCAATATGCTGTCTAAAATATAACACCCATACCTTTTGATCCAGAAATACCACTACTAGGTCTATATCCCAAAAAGATTTTTAAAAATGGGAAAGGACCTACTTGTACAAAAATATTTATAGCTGTGCTTTTTGAGGTGGTAGAGAATTGGAAACTAAAGGGACATCCCTCCATTGGGGAATGGCTGGACAACATGGATGATGAGGGAATACTATTGTGCTATAAGGAAAGATGAACAGGATGATTTCAGAAAGAACTGGGAAGACGTATGCAAACTGATGCAGAGTGAAATGAGCAGAAGCAGGAGAACATCATACACAGTAACTGAAATATTGTGGAATGATCAAATGTAATAGACTTTGCTACTAATAGCAATGCAATGAGCCAGGTCAATTCTGAGGGACTAATGAAAAAGAATGCTATCCACCTCTAAAGAAAGAACTGTTGAAGTATAAATGCAGATGAAAATATATGATTTATCATTTGTTTATTTGGGCATATGATTTTGGGTTTTGTAAAATTATTCACTTACAAAAGTGAATAATATGGAAATAAGTTTTGTGTGATAATATGTACAACCCAAATTGAATTATTGTCAACTCCAGGAGAGGGAGGGAACAAAGGAGGAAGAGAGGCTGAATCATACAACTTTGGAAAACAAATAGAAATTTATTAAAATAAAACAAAGATAAAATATAATATAATGCCCAGAATTCAATACAATCCTGCAGACATGGTCAGACCACGGGAGAGTGCAGTAGGATTGCCCCTTCTTTGTGCTGGGAAGTTCTGTCTCTCTTAATACAGCCAGAGATTGCATTAATATTCTTGGCAGCTATATCATACTCTACTAAATTTCCAAGATCTTTTACAGATAAAATATTATCTAACCTTGTCTCTTGAATCTTTTTGATGTTGATTTTTTCAACCTAACTGTATGCCTTTATACTTTACAATGGTAAAGTATATTTCCTTAGATGGATCAATGGACTGCATAATCTTGATTCTGTTATCCAGTGTGTGTTCTCCCAGCTTTCAGTCATATATAAGTTTGATCTGGACACTATCTGTGCTTTTACCCAAAAAAATCAGTTAAACAGCACAGTGCCAAGTAGAGATTCATAGGTATTCCTTTGGAAATATCCTTCCATGTTGACATGGATCTGTTCATATCTACTCTTTGAGTTTTACCTTTCAACCTGTCTGCATTGTGTCTAATTGTACTATCATCTATCCTATGTCTTTACAGGGTTTCCTTCTAAAATAATGTGAAATACTTTATAGATTTGAGGAATAGCATGCCTACTAAGAATTTATATTCTAAAAAGTAAGGCAAACTTTGTTGCTAGAACACATCTACATTGAGGTGTCCTTGTCCTACTACTATCTATTCTAGTCCTATTAATTATCCCTCTACTTCACACATGTTTGAAGATGAAGTCAAGGCTGAATGGAGTATAAGACCATGACGTTCCTTATTCTGCCCATCCAAAATCTTCTGTAGTGAGTCAGGGTTCTTATTAAATTCTGATTGAACGGTTTGACACAACCAAAGGTCCTCAGTAACAGAATATCATTGAAATCCTATACTCAGAGTGTACCTCCTTAAGTAGGTGGCTTAGTCTCCCTAATACAGAGAGAAGATTCAAGCAGCAGGTGAGAACAGGCAAATATAGGAATGTGTGACTAATGGATACTTTGCAGAAAAAAATTGGCAGTGGACTAATTTGGATTATGTAACATCCCTGGGTCACTCTGCTCACTTAATTCTGAACAGAATTCTTCATGCTACGTGAGTTGCTCAGCCAACCCTATTATATCTTTTGGAGAAGTAATGACAGTGATACCTGAGAGTGGTTTATGAATTTAGTGTATTTCCACTTTGAATGACTTAAATTAGTTGTGGGTCTACATTAGTTGTCTCAAGGAATATCTAGAGGTAGAGTTACAGAATTAGTCAATATTTAAGGGGCATAGGGTGCATAGTTGGGATCTTTCACCCCTAGATTTCATGAGTGACATATGTTCTTCATGGGTGCTCCACTTCACTTCATGTCAGGAGAACATCACTTCAATGTCAGGAGAAAGCAAAGAAGGTCCCCAGTATGTGGCACTCTTTTAGGATTGAGGACCATGGAAGTGGGCTTGGAGGGACCTCATAAGACATCTATTCCAACACAACCTCTCCTTTTACAACTGAAAAAGATGAGGCCCAATATCACACAGAAAGTAATAATGAGAAGAATTGGAATCCATGGTCTTTGGTACTTTAACATAATACCAGATTCCCTGGAGGGATCATATAGAAATTCATGCACAAGGTCACACAGGAATGATAGACAAGCATAGATGGGCTGTGATTTTCTTTTCAGAGAATAAATTACATTTGTAAGATCATAAATCCATTTCAGTATTTTAATTATATAATTTATTAATATTAATAAATAACTCACATTTCTAGAATGCCATGAAGTTTCCAAGCACCTTCCTCGCAATGGCTTTATGGGAGAGGAAGGAAGTACACCATTTCCATTTTTGTGGATCAAGAAATTAATACTCATAGATATTTAAATTCCTTTTCTGGTATCACATAGCTGGTCATTGTCAAAGACAAGATTCAAACCCAATTAAGTCTCTGAATTTTAAGCCCAACACTCTTCCCCAATATGGGAAGCTTCCTTTTCCTATAGTTAGATTGTCAGCAATCTCTAGATTTGGTGTAGTTAATCAGAAAGGAATTGTGCTAGTCCCCACTTGGTCAGAATAAACATAATGAGAATATTGTAAAGCTGACAAAGAAAAATATAAGTTAAAAGGTTATTAGGCAAGAACTATCACAAAGAGAGAATTGTTTTTTTGTACCAGAGGAGAAGGGAAGAATGGCACATTATTATATTTAATATGGAATAAATAACACCTGAAGATACTTTTCAGAACTGGACTGGTGGAAACTCCATTGGCTTCTTGTCATGTACTTAGTGGTTAAGAGCTCATTTCAGACCAAAAAAAAAGGTCCTCTAAGGTATCTTCACAATCAAGAGATCAGGAAGGGGACAAGAGGAAATATTGTTATAAAATAATACCCTCACATTGCATTGCACATTATTAGCTATTTCATTTAAAACTGCCATTATATCTAAGGAAAATTTTTATCATGTAAACCAATCATTCTTCAAAAAATAGATGTAGCAACAAAGTGGCATAGTATATAAAATTCCTGACAAGAAGCCAGGAAAACCTGAGTGAATCGTGACCCCAACACTCACTAGCTCTGAATGGTCCTAGTCAAGACCTTTAGCCTCCTTCTTTCCTCAGTTTCCACATCTATAAAATAAGGAGATTGATCTTGCTAGTCCTTGAAATCCCTTCTAGATCTAAATCCATGACCTCTTGATCCTATGATCCTAGTGTGTCATTAACTCCCTTAAACAGATCAGGAAGCAGAAACTCAAAGAAGCTAAATGATTTAGAAAAGAGTATGCCAAAAATTAGAACCAAATCCCAGAGCAAAAACCACTCTCAGGTGTTCACTGTCTTCATCACCATTATTTACAAAATGTCAGTTTTCAGCTGACAGAGGGCAAAAAAAGGAGTAACTGATATAACCATCTTGATAGTTGCTATGTCATTGGAAAATTAGACTATTTATAATTTATAGTCTTAGAAATTTACCTAAGGCTCTGAAAGTCTTAATAACATGCTACTAGTCACAGATTTAATGAATTTCAGATATAGGATTTAATCCAAGGTCATCCTGACTCCAAGTCAAGCACTCTATACATTGTACCAGCATGTCTCCACATATAAAGTCCTAGAGTGCTGCTTATTGTCTAGATCGATATTTCAAAAGTGTAGGAAACTCCCAGTAAGGAAACTCTCTCTACCCATGAAGAGCAACAAAGTATATTATTAGATAGTTGCCTGAGACAATTAAAGGTTTCATGGCTTCCCAAGGCCACAAGGTCAAATGTGTTTCAGAGGCAAGATATGAATTCTGGCTTGCTGATTCCAAAGGCAGCTCTTTATCATTCAGTCAATCAACAACATTTATTAGATGTTTATCATGTACCAGAGAAATAACTTCAGCAAAGTCACATAATATGGAAATAAATCCACAACATTTGTGTATAGAATTCAAAACAGACCTAAATAGAGAAATATTAATTATTCATGGTTAGGCCTAATCAGTACAATAAAAATGAAAATTAAATTTACTTATTCAATACCACAACAAGAAAACCACCAAATAATTATTTTGTAGGACTAGAAAAAATAATATTAAAATTTTATCTGGATGAATGAAAGGTAAATTATCCCAAGGGGAAAAATGTAAAAAAGTGGGAAAGGGACAAGAAGTACCAGATCTCAAGCTATCTTACAAAGCAATAATTATCAAAATGATTTTTTGGTTATTAAATAGATTAATGGAACAAATGACCAACATAATACATAATAGCTTAGTATTTGATAAACCCAAAGATCCCAGGTACTGGTATAAGAACTCTCTATTTAATAAAATCTATTGGGAAAACTGGAAACAATACAGGAGAAATTTTTGCAGTATTTTTCTCTAAGAAAGAACTTATTTCTATCATAAATAATATACATTAATGTGTATGTATGACTAATTTGTCAGAATAAGAGTCACTAAGAGCTCCTCTCCAGAGAAATAGAAAGTCTCACTTTGTAACAGGTATGTATCATCAAAACACAAAAGCAAAAAAGCAAACCGCAAACCAAATTAACAAATTAGCCACATCTAAAAATACATATCTCCTTCTGGACTTGTAGGTCTTCACTTCTCTGCCAGGAGGTGGGGGTTATTTTTAATTACTAGAGTCCTGAAGAAACAATTATTATTTTGAATAGAATTTTGAAGTCTTCTAAAGCAGTTTTCTTTTAAATTATTGAAAGAAGCATATAGATTTTTCTCCTGGTTCTACTCAATTAAGTCTAGATTAGTTCTGACAAATTTTTTGTTTCTCTAAATCCATCATATTTGTCATTTTTTACACAACACAGGGAACACAAGAAACAGTTTTTTTATAACTTTGCCAAATTTAATATACAATTATAGTGAACAGAAACAAAATATACAATAACTCATATTTCTAGTAGAATTATCTTCCTTTTTCTTTGTGTAATAAAACTTTTGTATTGATGATTAAAGTCATAATAAAAAGAAAAAACTAAAAGACAGTCATAGTCATTGGCAGTAATTATTATAATGTTTAAGGTTTATAAAGCTCTTTATACAGCCATCGCTTTAAATGCTCACATAGTTCTTAGACCTCTAAATATGAAACTACCAGGTTGTCAAAAGTATTTTCCTTCGGTTGTTATTGTTTTAAATCAGCTATTCTAACATTGCAGAATATCAATGACTTAAACATACCCCTAAACTTTTCTGCTCTTTATAACGATCTGACTAATTTCATCAAATTTTGCATTTTTCCTCCTATTCTGGTCTTTATTGATCAAATTTGTATTTCAAAACCAAATGCAAGTAACTTAAATGGAAAACAAATTGCTTTCTTTACTTATTCCATACCAACCATCAACACATGTTCTAAAGCATACTGCTTCAGAGGCTTTTTAAAAAATTCAATTTTTCCTAGTGCTACAGGATAAAATGCTTTTGTCAGATAATGGAATTGCAGCAATTTTACCATAAAGGTCCTTGGCTGCCATTGAAAACTTTTTTCCTTATTCTCAAAGACCCTTTCAAATCCAAAACTCTTGCAACTGGTCAACAATCAGAAAAAGGTATCTTTGGGAATTGCCCAAATGAGGGAAACAAACTTCAAGACTAGTCGCAGCTGGGAAGAAAGTGAAGTAACCCACATAGTAGTTCATGTCAAGACCCACTCCAGGGTCAATGATTCTTTCTGATTTATGACTCAGATAAGTTTCTGGGACTATCTCATATAATTTAAAATAAACCTTTGGACAACCAGAAAGGACAGATACAACTGTAAGAATTTTAAAATTTAGGTTTTATGCTAAATATGAGAATTCTAAAGTAATACTGTGGTCACCAACTTAAAAATATTATAGATTAGCCAAACTGACTTTTAGCAGCTTTATTTATAAAGAGGTAGAAAGAGTAAAAGTGAAAAAACGTAAGAAGAAGGTAGATAATTGTCTAGCCTACCATTCTAAATGCTGCTCTGGTGTCCAGCTCAGCCCTGGCAGGGCTTTATAATCTTTAGTCAGAGGTCCTAGCAAGGGTTCCACCAACATAGCCTCCTCCAGGAAAGGAAGGCCTCTCTAGAACCAATCTCTCCAGAAGCCAGGAAAGGAAGGCCAGCTACTCCTGCAGCAAGCCAATCAGGATCCAGGGAAAGTCTCTTCTTTCAGTCCAGCTCACCAACGCTGGTGAGCTTCCAACCTTCACCAAGGATGAACTCCAAAGGAGAAGAAGCTCAAAGAAGTCCAAAGGAGGAGTTCCCGGCATAGGAAGTTCAAGACTTTTTATAGTCCTTTGTCCACATCATTTCCTGTCCCTTCCTCCACTTTATGGGAACCAATTGCAGACTTTCAATTTGCCTAGCGCTGCCCAATGATGGTGGCAATAGCCTTTGGAGGTGTGAGTTTAATCTAGTAAGTGATTCATGAATTCTCTTGCTTAGTGTTAAGTAGGGGTGCTTAAGTTTTTGATTGATTAATTTAAAAGTTGCTGATTGATAGACAAAGAAAGTTTGATTCACTCTTCACACAACTTTATAGGAGTAGTTATTATGCAACATCACAAAGCAAAAATTCTAAATTTTTACAGTCACATGAACTAGTAAACCTTTAACACAACTGGGCAGATCTTCAGCTTTCTATACTTTCAGACTTCCTTAAGGCCCCAGTAATCAAAGGGGTACTATGGAAATCAGTATACCACCCCCACTATGAATTGGGGACAATAGTCCCCAAGAATAAAAGTAATAGAGAGCTTAAATAGAAAGTTTCAAAGGATCTGTGGAGTGTGTATGTATGTGAGTATGTGTTTTAATGCTTTACATTACAATATCCTCCCAGGAAAGTTGTGCATAATAACTGAGGAAGACAGGAACACAAGGAAAATTGTTACTGAGCAACAAATGCTTAAGTATCAGAATCATTTGGAGACACGTGTGGAGGAGAACAGGAGCTCAGGATGTATGGTACATGCTTGTCACACTGATGACTATTGAGACTCTCATGCTACTGTCTTCTACAAGAAGAAGTTATTATATTGATGAAAATGTAAACTGAATAGTCCAGCATTTCATTATTTCATTGGATCAAGGATATTTTACAAAGATTATGTTTGAGTGGCAAAGAAGTTAAATCAAAATAGCAGTGAAAGGTAATAATTCTACCTTAGTTCTTTCACATCCCTCTCCAAAACAACCTATAAAGTAATACCAGACAAAATTCTAGTTGGGAAAAACAAAGTCATAATGAACAATTTACTAGCCCAAGGCAGCTTAGGAGGATAAAAATATGTCTATAGACACTGTGGAAGAGTTTGGAAAGGCAGAAGGCAGAAATGAAGGAATTAGCAACAGCTTGTGGCAGTGGCAGCATCAGAGAGCAGCCTAGTTCCCAAGGGCAAAGAGGGAACTAAATGTATAGGCAGAAAGACATCCCAGGAAATTCCTTTACTAACACTGGGAGCAGGAACAGGTGCAAGCTTGCAGTACCAACATCTGTTATCCAGTTCTAGGTCAATATTCCAGGATAGAGAGGAATAGTCATGGATATGGTCATGGTTGTCATTATGAAGAAGGGACTCTACCTGTGTAAGGAGCAAAGAACACATTCTAGCTATTTAGTTGTGTGGCTCTAAACCTAAGAACAGAGTGTAGACACAGTTCTAACCTTTAGTTTTATACATAAGCCTATAATGGAATAAATCAGGGAAGAAGACCAAAAACAAGATGAATTCAATCCCTTTGAAAGTGAAGAATTTCCCAGTGGGCTAACTGTGACTAAATCCAGCAACAGTCTATGGAAACTGAACCAGACATAAGCCAACAGGCCCAAAACAGGTCAGAACTTTGCAGGATACAGACCAGGAGGACAGTAAGCAGTCCTCTCCCTGTTCACACTACTTTGAAAGCACCAAATATTTGTCAGAAGGAAAGGACATTAAGGAAAGCAGTGATCAGAAGTAAAATAGTCTCTAGAAAAGGGGACAGCATAGAAAAGAGAAGGTTAAATATGAGAATAGGATGGGCCAAATACACAGTATGGATACATAGAAAGAATGATGGACTTAAGAATCATGAAAATCAGTATTTTAATTCTGCCTTTGTCAATTACCAACTATGTAACTTTGGGCAAGGTCCTTTCTCTCTCTCATCCTCAATTTCCTCATCTATAAAATGGAGATACTAACAGCGTCTAATTTAGAGTTATTATAAGGATCAAAAGAAATAATATATTTAAAGTGCTTTGTAACACTTAAATTATTACATACATGATAGTTTCATCAGTATCACTATTATATACTCTAAATGTGAGATCTTTGACTTTGGTTGCTTGGTATACAACATGAGAGATCGAAAAAGAAAATTTCTATAGTCTAAAAAATTAAAACAAAAGACATAAAAAGGTACACCTAAAGGAAAGGCTGGCTCATAGATTTTCCTTGAAAAGGTAAATAAAGGAATTGGCAGACTTGGTTTCATATACTCTCAAAAACAATGAGAAGCATAATTTCATAGAATACCCGAGCATCTTGGATTTCAATGCTTAAGAACAACTGTGACTTATGTCACCACAAGTGTTGCAAATGATAAATATGTTGAGAAATTTCAGACAATTTGACAAGATCTAAAAATCAAGAAAACATGTACTTTCACACCTTATACAAAAGTAGGCATAAATGATCAACAAAAGAAAAAAAAAAGACCTGTGATTTTAGATTAAAGAATGAACGATGCCAGTGGCTTTATTCTTCTACTGACAAATCTTAAATCAGTGTGACACAAATACTTTTTTCAAGAAAATTTTCAGAACATTGTAGATATAACCAACCTGATTTTCATGAAAATGATTTTTGAGTTTATCTTAAACCACAGGAAAAGACTAGTTATTGACATAGCTGTCATTTCCAAATCATCACTAAAGTCATACTATTAGAGTGAATGAAAAAAAAAAACAAATTAAGAGAATGGGAAAATATTCAAAATTCAATTGTATTAGGTAATTTGGATAAATTTAGGATTTGGCAAGTATATATGACCTTGTCTAGTGCAGTTTGAGGGTTGTTGAACATTTATTCAGTTATTTTAAATAATTCCTGCATTTAAATAATGTCAAGTTGAATGATTATGAAAACTAGTTGGTGCAGTGGATAGAACTCTGGAGTCAGGAAAACCTGAGTAATGTGGTATTGCTCAGTCATTCAGACATATCTTACTCTTCATGACCCCATGGACTATTGTAGAGTAGTAGACCCTTCTATCTTCAACTATCTCCAAAAGTCTCTTCAGGCTCTTGTTTGTTGCTTCCATGACACCATCCATCTCTCTTTTTGCTGTACCATTTTCCTTTCACTTTCATAAATTTGGCAATGGTGACTTTTGTCAGCAAGATGATATCTCCCTTGCCATAGCTTTCCTTCTAAGGAGCAAGTGTTTTCTTTTTTAATTTCATGGCGCAGAGGCCATCTGCAGTGATATTCGAGCTCAAGAATATAACATATGACACTGCTTCTCCTTCTTCCTCTATTTAACAGGAAGTGATGGGACAGCTGCCAAGATCTTGGTTTTTTTTTTATGTTAAGCTTCAATCTAGCTTTTACATTTTACTCCTTCATCCTCAACAAGAGACTTCTTCATTTCTTCTTCACTTTCTATTATCAGACTGACATCATATGCATATCTGAAAAAGTTGATATTTCTCCCAGTAACTTTATATCTGGCTTTTGATTCATCCAGCCTGACATTTCACATGATATACTCCACATATAAATTAAATAAATAAGTAATAATATACAGCTTTGTCATCCTCCTTTCCTAGTCTTAAATCAATAATGTGTTCCATGTTCCATTCTAACTATTGTTTCTTGGCCCACATATAGGTTGCTTTCTTTTACTTCTGTTAAGTCCCTACCATTTTGGTCTCTTATCATATCCATTTTCTGAATCTATCTCTTGTCTTTCTTATTCTATTGTTTTCTTTTATTTCTTTGCATTGCTCATTCAAAAAAAAAAAAAACCTCTCATCTCTCCTTGCTATTCTTTAGAAACCTGCATTTAGCTGGGTATATCATTTCCTTTTTCCTTTACCTTTCATTTTCCTTTTTTCCTCAGCTATTTGTAAAGCTTCATCAGGGCAGTCATTTTGTTTTCTTGCCCTTCTTTTTTCTTTGCAATGTTTTCTGTTGTTGCTTCTGTACTATATTGTGAACCTCTTTCTATAGTTTTTCAGGCCCTCTAACTATTAGATTTAAACCCTTAAATCTATTCATCACTTCCAATTCATATTGATAAGGGATATTATTTAGATCATACCTAGAATAGTCTGATACTTTCTTCAATTTAAGGTTTGATTTCTTTGTAAGAAGCTGATAATATGAACTGTAGTCACCTTCAGTTCTTGTTTTAACTGATTGTATGGAACTTCTCCACCTTTGGCTACAGAGTATATCATCAATCTGATTTCAACATTGACCATCTGGTGACATTGAAATGTACAATCACTTTTTGGATTGTTTGAAAAGAATGTTTGCTATAACCAGGAAGTTATCTTAAGAAAACTCTATTTTTGCCCCGGTTCATTTTGTACTACAAGGCCAAAATTTCTTATTACAATTAACTTTTGATTTCCTTCTTTAGCATTTCAAATCCCTAAGATGAATTTGATGAGGGGTTTTTTGGTGTTATTTCTAGAAGATATTTTCGGGCTTCATAGAACTGATCAATTTTAGTCAATTCAGCGTCTCTGGTTAGAACACAGACTTAAATTATTGTGATTCTGAACAGTTTACCTTGGATATAAACAGATATTTTGTCATTTTTGAGATTATCCCCCAGTACTGCTTTTCTTACCCTTTTATTGACCCTGAGTACTACTTCATTTATTCTAAGGGATTCTTACCCACAATAAAAAAGTAGAGATCTTCTGAATTGAATTCACCAATTCCTGTTCATTTAAATTCACTAACACCTAAGCTGTCAATGTTTAATCTTTTTATCTCCTGTTTGACAACATCTTGTTTCACAGATATTATATTCCAGGTTCCTATGCAATACTGATCTTTACAGCATCTGACTTTCCTTTTGTCACTAGTCATATTCACAGCTGAGCTTCCTTTTGACTTTCATCCAACTGCTTCATTAGTGCTGGAGTTACTTGTGCTTGTCCTTCCCCAGTTGGACACTTTCTGACCTGAGAAGCTAATATTCTGGTGACATATATTTTATCATTTTAAGACTCTCCATATGGTTTTCTTGACAAAGATACTAAAGTGGTTGTCATTTCTCTTTATAGTGGATTACCTTTTATCAGAGCTTTCTACTAAGACCTATCTGTTTTGGTAACCCAGGATCATTCAGTGGAAAGAGCATGAGGCTGGGAATTAAAGGACCTGGTATACTATGAAATGTTTTAAAAAAATATGAAAGAACTTGTTGGCCAAAGATAATTTTAAGGTTGTTGTCAAGATGAATCAACCTGCCCTTTCACAGATTATTCTTGACACCTCCACCAGAAACAAAATTCTAGATAAAATTAGCCATTAATTTGATAGTCTTTGTATCCCTTTTTAAAGTGTTTCTTTTAGGTTGATGGGTAGGGGAAGATGAGGGGAAGATCCTGCTTCTAAGTGTAATCAACTGATCTATAAGAAAAACTGATGACTTTGAAACCTTGGGATCTGGGTTCAAATCTTGTTACTAGAGCATAGTTGGGTAGCTCAGTGGATTGAGAGCCAGACCTAGAGATGGGAAGTCCTAGGTTCAAATCTGGCCTCAGACCCTTCCTTGCTGTGTGACCCTAGGCAAGTCACTTAACCCCTATTGCCTAAAAACATAATAATAATAAATTAATTAATTAAATCTTGTTACTACCTGAGGTAAATCACTTTGCCTCTGTAGGCCCCATTACCTTGTCTATAAAATGAGAAGGTTGGAATAGATGACATTTAAGGCCACTTCCAACTCTAAATTTGTGATGCTATTTCTCCTACTAAAATCTGTGGCTGAAAATAATTTATGCAAACTTAAAGGTTGGATAAGTACATGAGCTCTTCTGTGATCCATTAAAAAAACATACACACAGATTACCACATTAACCATATTTCATTTTGTAATCTTACAATGATGAATTTAAATGCTTTCTGTTCAAATGACTGATTCTAAGGGTTTTATAGAATAATTCTTGGGTGGATTTGTATCTTTTCATCTCATTTTATTATACTAGGCACATAGATATGCATGTAAATTTGTGTGGAATGACACATCATTGACCCATGTTATTTGTATATACATTTAATATATACATGTGTATATGCATATACATATATTAATATATATGCTATGTGTGTATATATATATATATATATACATATATGGAATCTCTTTACTTGAGAGAATGGGATAGAGGGGGCTAATCATTTCATCTGTTGCTTTGGCAAGAAATTGTAATCTATCTCTGTAATATTCAGGCTTGCCAGCTCATTGCATTCTAAGATGATTATATTTTTGTAATTTCTGGCTTTTTATTCTGCAATTTTTCTGTGGTCTTAAGAATATAGTCCATTAGTCATCATTGCTCCCATACTGTACTGGAAAGAATTAACTACATTTTGAAAGCTCTGACATTGGCCTTCTAATTTGGGACAAGCACTGTAGTTTAGAATTAGAATACAACATGAGCCAGAGAGTGCACCATTGATTTATAAGCATTTATAAATTGGTCACTAAGCTTTCTGAGTAATGATCATAAGTCAAGTCCTCAAGGAAAATATAAAACACAAAAAAGTCCTCCTTTGAAATGAAGTCGCACTTTAATCTATGGTGTTCTCAAGGACCAAAGAGTGGGTATAAAACATCCTAGAATGCCAACGATTTTTATTGAGTTTATTTGTGTAGATCCATTAGCAAAAATATATTTTAAACTTTTAAAATTATTTAAAATCATATTTTTATTATTTATTTTATTTTTATATTATTTATATATATAATTATATATTTACATATAATTATATATATATTATTTTTATTATTTATATATTATTAATTATATTTTTTAAAGATTTATCAGAAAGTCCAGCCAGATTTCCCTGAATGCCAGCAGTCAGTCCTCACAAAGATCATAGCGTAAGTCATAAGATTTCTAATCCAAAGGTATCAGAGTCATCTTTGGATTTATATAAGATTCCTTAAGGATGTGACAAGAGAGTTGGAATTGGAGTAAAAAAAGGCATTTCACAAAAAAGAAAAAAGATGGCTGAATAGAGTTCATTCTACTCTTAGCAGATTGCATCATCCAAGGTATAAGACATCAGAGAATGTTATGAAAAATGTAGCAACTTAGTGTGTATAAAGAAAAGTAGTGTGTAAAGAGTCTGGAAAATATAGGTCAGAGTTACACCATGGAAAGCTTGGAATGCTTAGAAATGGAATTTATATGTTATACACACACACACACACACATATATATATATATGTATATATATATAAATATTTTTATTAGAAAATGACAACTTCTGAAGGCATTTTCATAGAAGAAAGAATAAGATGAACAGAGCACTGACTGAGTTAGGAAAATCCAGTGACTATGGTCAAAAAGCTTATTACTTAAGAGGGAAACTAAATAATCACCAAAAATCTGATTATATGATTATAAAAATATGTAGAATGAATACATCAGATTATCTACATGTAAGAAAATTGGCCAAATTCCTGAATTCAGGAAAGCTTCCTTCCTGATATCCAACTTGTGTAAAGGAAAGGAGTGTGAAGCTGGGAGGTTGTCCTATAATATACCAAATTGGAGAATATCTTAGTCATACTAGAATATGAGTGTGAGAAAGAGTGACATGGCCAAACAGCTGATCGAGATAATAAATTGTTATGGTTCTCCTTATGTCTCCTCCATCAGTGGTTCCTTTCCCTCTTCTCTCTCTCTTTTGGTCTCTGTCTCTGTCTATGTCTCACCAGTGACATTAGTAAATCCTCATATTAATGCATATGTATGTATGTATACATATACTTAACTAGAATGAGACAACAATTGTAATTTTACTAATATTGGCATTTAGGAAGCTGTTTTCAGTTCTGTGCAAATTCTTTTTTTTTTTAAACCCTTACCTTCCATCTTACAATCAATACTGTGTATTGGCTCCAAGGCAGAAGAGTGGTTAGGGCTGGGCAATGGGGGTCAAGTGACTTGCCCAGGGTGACACAGCTGGGAAGTGTCTGAGGTCAGATTTGAACCTAGGACCTCCCGTCTCTAGGCTTGACTCTCAATCCACTGTGCTACCCAGCTGCCCCCTGTGCATATTCTTAATGTGTGATTTGAGGGAGATTACAAAAATAGTCATCTCTGGGGGATATATTTCATAGATGATCGCTTACAAGTTAAATTTTATTCATATGTGTGTTGGTACCAATAAAATGATTTTGCAAATAGAAATAGATTTCTATATACACGTACATATATGTTAATACATGATATAATGATTTAGTATATATTATATATTCACACACAGACAAGGCAACATAATATTTATATATGTGTGTGAGTTGAATCTGAAAATGTGAGGAAGGCAGTTCCTTGAGCAGAAGGATTGCTTTATTCTTGTATTTGTACCCCCAGCAGTGGCATGAAGCACTGCACAAGGCGACTCAAGGTTCAAGTCCCACCTCTGACTCTGGCTATGTGATTTTGGGCAAGTAAAATTACCTCTCAGAACCCTGGGCAACTTTCTAAGACTATACGTTGCCAAAAAGGTATATAATTGCATTAGTATGAATTTCCTCAACTGATAGTTACCTGTACTTATAAAATTAATCCTTTTCCTATTCATATGCCTTTCCCCAGGCCTACCTAGAAAATGATAAGCAAATTACTTAATAAATGGTAATTAAATTTAATTGAATAAGCCCAGTTATGATGTTATGATAGACAGTTGCTTACAAGGAACACAGATATAGCAAAGATTACTTAGTTATACTGTGAACCTTTTTTTTCTGCTCCTACAAATACCCTTAAGCCCAGCAAAATTAGCTTCTGTGTGAGGCAAAAACTCCACTGACTTTCCATGTGCGCTGATTTTCCCCATACGTGATCTAGGAATCTGTCCAAGGGTGGGGTGGAAACCAGAACTCAGGAACAGAATACATCCTTCATTTTTCACTGATTAAAAATTCTACAGACTGTCAATTTGGGAAATCCAAAGTTCTCTTTCTATCATTTGCCTTGGTGAATAAGAATTCTAATGATATTCCTAGCTTTTCTTTGTGCAAATTGAGACCTATTCCTTGGCTGAAGTCTCTTGGAAATTGGCTGCTAGGGACTTGGGAAAGGGCAGTATGACATGACCAGTTCAGCAGTGCACAGGAAAGTTCTGGTAATCAGATCTGGCTCAGCCATGTGAACATTCCAACTTAAAAATATATTACAACTGTTTGTTAATATTTAAATGAATACAGAGCCTATATGATATAAGTAACAACCTTTGATGAACAATATCAAGTACATGATACAAAGTGACATGTAATCAGAAAAAGCATTATCCAAATTTTAATCCTAGAATAAATAATACTCACTAAAAGCTTCCCCTTCTTCCTCCAATTTAGGGAAAAATTAAGCTCAGAGTATAGCAGCTACAAGTTGGGGGGCCTAGCAAAAAGTGCTTTCTAAATGGCTAACACACAGACTTAATTGTGTTAATCCAGTGACCAAAAACCTTCAGTGCTTTCCCATTGCCTATTAAATAAAGTCAAAATGCCTTAACTGGACTCCCTAAGTTTTCCATGCCTGGAATCTACCCTACTTTTCTAACTATCACTTACCTAATTTATATTGCAGCCAACTTGGCTTGGTCCTTGTTCCTGGGTCCAGATTCCATTTCTGATGCTTACTACCTATGTGATCTTGATAAAATTGCTTGATCTCTCTGAGCCTCAGTTTCCTCATCTATAAAATAAAGGAGATGGACTAGATGACTTTCTAAGGTCTCTTCTCATTCTGGATCTGTGACCACGAAGCTAGGATTCTCTCCTTTCACTGGCATACTCCAATTCTTCAAAGACTTGGAACAAATGCCATAAAAATATCTCTGACCCTCCCCAAGTGACTGTGATTTTGTAACACTTTATAATCCTCTCACAATCTTATAATGTTATTGGTATTAAGTTCCCTCCACTGAAGTCTTATTATAATGTTTCTTTGTGATACCACAGTAATCTTGGATTCTTCATGGCCATATAAGTGAAGCAAAAGCTCTGTTGGTTCTCTTGAGCAAATGGGGCTTCAAAAACAGTCCTTATTAAGAATGGAGAATTTTATCATCAAAATGTGGGTCACAGAAAATCAGGAAGATATACAAATTGCAAAATAGTTTCTTTCTATATCCATGTAAGTAGAATCCATACTAATAAAATCACTGATTACAGGAAGTACTAAAAATAGCGCCATATTTATCCTATGTATCATCATTCCCAACTTCTAGTCCATCATGATGCTTGAACACCACCGTGATCTTCATTTTCCTCCCACTAGACCTCACTTTCCTAGAACTGTTTCCCAAACATCTATATATCATGCCAACTATAGTCCAGCCATCATCTTTATTTGTCCCATGCCTTCCCCCATACCAGAATCTTGGATTCCTCCCATCCTGGATGCTGGACTCTGATAGGTAAATTTTCATCTCATTTTGCCTGGAACTAGGCTTCCATGCTTCTCCCAAGCCCTTTGCACCTCTACTTTATGTGTTGTCTTCCCTCAGTAGAATGCAAGTTCAAAGGGGACAGGTCCATCTTGCCTGCTTTTATTTACATCCCCAATTAGTAGCATAATGCCTGACACACAGCACTTGATAGATGCTTTACATCTCTACTACACTATAATTTCATTGAAGTTATGGATAATATCATTTTTATCCTTGTTATTCCCTTGGTGCTTAACAGATGTTTGTAGAGTGGCTAAGGTACTTGTGGATTTCTGGAAGCTAAGTTTAGTTTGAATCTATAAGTGAGACTATATGACATAATGGACCTCTTTAGGAGTCAGAAAGATATGGGTTCCAATCCTACCTGTGACACATACCATTTGTGAAATAATGGGTAAATCATTTAACCTCTCAGTGCCCTTGGCTCTTCTCTGAAATGAAACTGCAGTGGAGTCACTAATCTGCAGTAGAGGAAAGAGGTCTCACATTGAGTTTCCCATGCTGATAAAATGAATGATAAAAATATCATTATTAAGTATTTAGTAAATGGGCCAGGAGTGAGCAACTAAGTGGCACAATGAATAGAACACTGCACCTAGAGTGAGGAGGACGAGACCTATCTTCTTGGGGTCAAATCTAGCCTCAGACACCCAGTAGCTATGTGATTCTGGGCAACTCTCTTAACCCTGCTGACCTCAGTTTCCCCATCTGTAAAATGAGCTGAAAAAGCAAATGACTAACCAATCTAGCAACTTTGCCAAGAAAGCACAAAATGGGGTCACAAAGAGTTGGACACAGCTGAAGAATAAAAGAACTGAACTGAAATAGCCCAGGAATTCCACTATATGCTAACTAAGCATGCAAATATAAATAAGCAAGACAGTTTGGATGGTGGCTTAGTTCTGAGCAAGATTTTATGAAATCTCATCCACCAAAGCCAAGTGACTAAGGGATAATGTCTGTGATGTCCCCATGGCAGAGGTTCTAGGAGGATGGCTAGAGAAGGGAGGAATATGATAAAGGAAGACAACCATACTTTGAATGTGACTTATTTGTTGTCACTGGTGTCCTCTGTTAGACAAACCTATCTTTCTTGGAAGGTCATCTGGCAACATCAAACCCATTAAATTGACCTGTTGATTTTATTTCTTTTCCAGCATCATAGATTTAAAGTTGGAAGAAAACTTAGAGATTATCTAGTCTACCCACCTCATTTACTAGATGAAGAGACTGAGGCCTAGATAGGCTAAATAACCTGTCCAAAAGTATACAGTCGATGACAGAATCAGTATTTGAACTCAGGTCCTCTCATCCCAAATTCGGAGCTCTTTTGACTATACTATTACTGTGCTTCTCCATTGCATGACTTCAGTCATATATGATATAAACTAGGTTCTCACTGGCAGAGTCATTGACAGACATATTGCCGGGCCAAGCCACCTGGCTAAGATCTATACAAACCTTTCCCCTCTGCCATTTCAGTGTCACTTCCAGAAGTAGGTACACAATGAAGGAGACCAAGACATAGGCACTGTTAATGCATCATGGGGTTGAAGTCGTTAAAAAATGGAGTTCTGTGGCAGCCAAGTCAAGGGGAAAAAATTAGCATGCTTCTAATAGGTATGAGTTACAAAGGCTCTAAAATTTGTCTATTTTTTTTCCAGAAATAAGATGCAACAAAGATCTCAGCACCCAAGCCTTCTAGAAAGCTGAACTTGTAAGAGGAATTTTACACCTGCTCTGGAATATTTCCATGACTTGGGTTTTTTAAAATCTATCAGATAAATACTTACAAAATATCAGAATTCTTTTTGCATCATTGAAAGAAAAGAATGAGATTCTTAGCAGTAAAAAAATCAATGGTGTCATTAATTTGAGTGCCTTTTATTTTGATAGTGGTATAAACTGAACAATAATCATTGTGAAGATTTTCTGGGGGAGGGGGAGGGAAAAGAAGACAGCTTCCTGAATAGGCTGCTCTTTGGTTTCTCTTGCATTGTAACTAAAAGCGAAAGCGAAAATGTCAGGGAAGAAAGCAACACTGTCATTTAGTTAACTTCTCCATGGCGGTTTCATTGGTTTTAAATATCTGGAACTCTTGTTCCATCACTGTTGTTCCTTTTTGGTCCTGATTTTTGCATCCTACTCCAACAATAAGTTAAAAAAAAGGAAGATCAGAAGAAGTGTGTGTGTCATTCTACATCTGAACCCTTCTATTCAGTCCCTCCTCTTAGGACTCTAAAGAGGAGGAGAAGGGCAGGAAAATATAATGGACACAGTGGTGGGCGTGGGGTTAGAAAGACTTCCATCTAATACTTAATATTTCTGTGACATTAGACAAGCCACTGCTACCTCCTCTATAACATGCCTATGTCATGGGGATGTTTATTAAAAATGAAAATCCTTTTAGAGCTCTTTGAAACTACTGGACAATATGCAATTTCTGAGGTTTTTCCATCACCTCCACTTCTACTTCTCAGTTTCCTTGGCTTTCTTCAAGTCTCGACTTGTGTTACCTTCTGCAAGTAGGCTTTCTCAGCCATCCCAATAGTGGTTCTTGCCTCTGAAATGACCTTCCATCTGCTCTGTATATGCATACATCTAGTTTATTGCATATTATCTCTCATTAGAACATGAGCCTCTGGAAGACAAGGACTTTATTTTTCTTTCTTTTTTTTGTCCTTTCTTTACATCTCCAGACCACAGCACAGTACCTGGAACAATGTGGACTCATTGCATCTCAGTAAATTAATTTAGGCTTATAATACTGAGGGAATTTTTACACTTGGTAACATCTCCTTGGAAGGTTATCTCCTTTCTGTTAGCCAAAATCCTTTCCTTATAAAGCCCATTAAATGTGATGTCTCAGAGGAAGTCTGTCATGACTCATGTTTCTCAATTCTATTTCATTTTTATGCTATACTAATGCCTTGAACCTATATTAATAGTATTTGTGGTTACAAAGCATTTTGCATAGATTATCATATACATTATAGCAAGATGATAAAGAAATTCAAGCCATATCATGAAAGGTTTGACAGAAGAAACTGGGATTATTTAGCCTGAGGACACTTTTGGAGGGGGAGGCCTTCCCACATGTTGGAAAGGTTATCATGAGAATGAAAATGATATTAAAAACTAAGGAGGGATTCAGAGTCTGGAAGACCTGGAAATTCAAATCCCACCTCAGACACTTATTTAGTACAGTGATCTTGGACAAGTTAGTTACATCACAATTTCTTTATCTGTAGAATGGATATAACAAATAGTACACAAACACATGCACACACACACACACACACACAGATGCATGCTCATGCATGAGCACAAACGGTTTATGTGAGACATGAACAAGATGAATTTTTGCAAAAGAGCTGTATAAATGTGAATAATCATAAATATTGTTGTTGTTGTTTAGTTGTTGTTTTTCTTTGTCATATCCAGTGTTTTATGATCTCACTTAAAGTTTTCTTGGCAAAGATACTAGAATGGTTTACTATGTCATTCTTCACTTCATTTGACAGATGAGGAAACTGTAGTAAACATGATTAAGTGACTTGTCCAGGGTCACACAGCTAACAAGTGTCTGAGGTCACATTTGAACTCAGGAAAATGAGTCTTCCTAACTCTAGGCTCAGCACCCTTTTCACTGTACCACCTAGTTGCCTAATAATTAATATAACTATTATTAGTAGTACTAAGACAATCTTTTTGATTGAACCCAGAGGACAGAATTGGAGATAATAAGAAAGTTTTCTAAGCATTAACATATCCTACAATAATATTGGTTTTTACATCACGAGAGATATTCAAGTAGGGATTACATTACTAAGTTTCAGGGATACTGTAAAGGGGACTTCAAGTAAACTTGGGCTAGATGATCTCAAAGTTCCTTTTGAAATCTGAAGTTCTGTGGTCTAGATGCCTTCTAGTGAAGAAGGGACAAGACAGTCTGGAATGTTATAGATAAATCTCAAAGTGAATAATTGACTATAAATCATCAAAAACTGGTTTGACTGGTATAACACTAGCTCTCTAGGATACATGTATGCCAAGACAAATAAACTCACAAACCAGGCATTACTCCACCTACCCTATCCCCAATCTCTTGTTTTATTGGTGAAGTTAGAATTAAATTCCCTGTGTTCTTATCCATTATTTCTTATTCCTTAATAGGCAACTTAAAAATACTCGTATTTCATTAGTTCCAACAAAATACTTATCCTATGGAAAGCCAACAGTCTCCTATTGGTGTCAGCAGGCTCCTTGTCTAAAACTCTATATAAATTTGAGCCATAAGGAACTCTGGGCCTTTAACAGAGCCCAGTGCTATTTCATGGTTCCACATCTCATAGTCATTCCACTCACTATCTGCTGCCTTTAGTCTGAGCCATGGGGGAAGGGAGGGAGGAAGGCATGCACACCAAGATTGGCCTCTGTTCTCCTTCTCCCTCTGTGAATACTAAAAATAAGTCCTATTAAATGCTAACCCTATATGGCTTTTGTGCTCTTCATTTGAATATTCCAGCATTACACTGATAAACAATCAATTAAAATTATGATATAGTGTGTTTTATCCATCTGGAATTAGACAGTGTTGACCTATGTGGAAGCCTTTAGCTGAAGACCGCAGAACATCTCATCTGTCAGTGAGTCATGTTATCATTAAGAGATGAAAGAGTAAAGGAACTTGACTTAAAGAACTCACTGGGTTAGTACCAAAAGCTAAGAATGTACTATTAGGTATCTGCATTGCTGAACCAGGGTCCTAAGTCCAAGACTGAGAGGGAAAGGAGGGAATTGTATAAGCTGCCTTCAAGTTGTTCTAGATGGCTGATATCTGTACCATCATTACCACCCTCCCCCTTCAAATAGGAAACAGGAGAGAGAAAAGTCAGTCATATTTTAGAGAAAGGCAAACTAGAATGAAATAAATGCTATACAAAACCTTGAGTGTACAGGGCTATGAGGCAGTTTCCCAATGTTCCATAATATAATGTCTTTTATACAGGATTCTAAAAATGATTCCTTGAGTGTTAAATGAATGAGGCTATAATAGGAGTCTTTTGTATTGAAAAAATATCCAGCGAATTCATAACCAGTATCATCTTTCTTTTTTTCTTTTCTTTTTTTGAGTGCAGTAACTGCTGCAATTTATAAGTTGATGGTCCATTAAAGCCTCAAGCCTACAATTAAATGACACAAAGTTTTATTGATTTCAGAGAGTTATTGAGTGATTGAGCCTAAAAATTAGTATACTTTGCAGAGATAGCCCATTGTATATTTTCCAAGCAATCAACCACAAAACTTTATCACTCTTTAGAATTTATGAATGTGTAAATGAGAGTTATTTTGGCTGGGATCCTCCATCCCCATTTCTGTACATTGATAAAGCTTGCTTCCCTTTTGGTAATGTATCCCCGCCAATGCTGGCATTTTTGTTACATCATAAATCCAGTGTCATATTTTTATTAGCATGAATGCCTTCCTCTTCTGATTTCAATATCAGGGTGCCCCACTCATCTGACTTTCTTTCCCTAAACTCCTTCATGATATAGCATGCAAGTCTCTGAGAACTGTATAGCTCATTTGGCATGATTTTATGACTTTGACTAAGTACCTGACTTGTCATTTACAACCAGTTTCCTGAATTAGCTTATGCACTGCTAAAAGGCAGACCTTGTACCCTGTACACTATAGATTACTTGTATCTCTCAGTATAATGCACAAAGCAGAGATACTTAGAACTTCAGTCCAATTCAATTAAGCTTATTTATTAAGTAACTATGTGTCAGACAAGGCAGTTAGTTGGCTCAACAGATAGAGCACTGGGCCTAGAATTAGAATGACCTGAGTTCAAATATGACCTTATACTTGTTAGATGTATGACCCCGAGCAAGGCACTGAAACTGTTTCCCTTAATCCACTGGAGAAGGAAATGGCAAACCACTCTTGTATCCTTTCTAATGGATAACATGGTGGTCCATGAAGTCACAATGTGTCAGATACAACTGAAAGACTGAACAACATATACCAGACACAATGTAGGTGCTGGAGATACAAAAGGCAAAAGCAAAAATTGTTTCCTGCCTACAAAGAACTTACATTCTATTGTTAAAAACAACATGTATACAGATAGATTTTTGAAACCATGAAAAATAAATATAAAAATTGCAACATGCTCCTTATTGCTGAATTGGGGAGTGGATAGGCTGAACTCAGTCACTTTAATCACACACACACCTTTTTGTGGGACTAACTATTCCTTCCTTGAGGTTTGATTTTTTTTTCTTTAGAATCCCTTCAACTTCCTCCCTTCTTTGGGAGTGGTTTCCTTACCTCTGTAGGAAAAGGCAGTTACCTACCTAGATGCCAGTAATTTAGCTTCCTGTACTGTCAATGCTATGTTTAATCCCAGAGAACCCCAGTGAAATGATACTCTGATCTCAGAATTTCTTTTTTGTTAACAGTTTATTAATAAAATTGATTTACAGATATCTCAGCCCCCTTCCTACCCTCCTTACACCATGGAAGACATCTTTTGGCAAACAGATATGTAGATAGATAGATAGATAGATAGATAGATAGATAGATAGATAGATAGATAGATTATGTCTTTTGTGTTTCCATTTTTCACTTCTGAAGGTAAACATTCACAAGTTATTCTTCAAATATTAAATCTGGAGCTATTTATAATGTTCTCTTGGTTCTCCTAATTTCACTCTTCTCTCATGTAGTTTTTTCCAAGTATTTTTAAAAATTAATCAGCTCATCATTTCTTATGGACCTGCAGTATTCCATCAAAATTTGTTTAGCCATTCCCTAATTGATGTATATCCTCTCATTTTCCATTTCCTTGCCACCAAAAAGATAGCTGCTTTAAATATTTTGAAATATATGAGTTCTTTTCCTATAGCTTTCTGTGTATAATTCCAAATTGTTCTTCAATGATTGGATCAATTCACAGTTCCACCAACAATGTATGTGTCCCCATTTTTCCACATTCCCTCCAACATTTTTCATTTTGCCCTTTTGTCATTTTAGCTAATCTGATGGCTGTAATATGACATTTCAGATTTTTTTTTGGTTTGCTTGTCCCTAACTCCTAGCGATCTTTGAAAAAATTTAAATATACCTATATATGGCTTCAATATCTGCATCCAAAAATTATCTGTTCATATCTTTTATGTATTTATCAATTGAGGAATGGTGCTTATTCTATAAACCTGACAAAGTTCTCCATATATTTTAGATATGAGACCTCTCTCCAAGAGACCATGAAATCTTCCCCTTGACCCCCAATTTTCTGTTTTCCTTCTGTTCTTGGCAACATTTGTTTTATTTGTAAGAAAAAGTTTTCATTTTAATATGTCAGGATTAACTCATTTATATTTCACAATGCTCTCCATCTTTTATTGATTCATAAGTCCTCTAGGTCAGTGATGGCAAACATATGGCACAGGTGCCAAAGATGGCATGCAGAGCAGTCTCTGTGGACACTTGGTCACCTTCCCTCCCCACCCCACACCCCCAGAATTTGTTACTAGAATGGCAGAGGAATTAGGGCAGAACTGCTCCCTTCCCCTTCTTCACTGTGCCTAATGACATTTTTTCTCATCAGCAGTTCAACAGGAGCACACAAGCAGTAAGGTGGGCAGCTCAGAGGTGGCAGAGCACTCAGGCCACTCCCCTCCCTCTTTCTACACTCACTGAGGACATTCCTCACTTCACCCATCCCTCTGTCCAGCAGCCTAATGGGAGCCCTTTCTCCCTCCCCTTTGTGGAGTAAAGAGGGTACCAGCATGTGGTGGTGAGAGGCATGGCACTTGGTCTGGGGGTTTTGGGCACCCAGCACTCCATCTCTAAAAGGTTCATCATCACTGCTCTAGGTCCTATCCATAAATATGATAAATAATATGTTCTCTTTTCTTGTAATTTCCTCATGATATCTCCTAGATCATGTATCCATTTTGATCTTATCTTAGGGAATGGTTTAAGATACTTGTCTATATTTTGATTCTGCCATACTCTTTCCAGCTGTCCCAGCAATTTTTACCAAATAGTGATTTCTTATTCCAATAACCTGGATCAATATGTTTATCAGTTATAAGGTTACTATAATCTTTTACTACTATTTGTTGCATGTCTGTTTGGTTCCACCAATCTACTTTTCTATTTCTTAGTACCAGATGGATTTGATGATTATTGCTTTATAATACAGTTTAAAATCTGATACTGGTAGACCTCCTTTCCTACATTTTTTATCAATTCTTTTGCCATTCTTGATCTTTTGTTCTTCCAATTGAATTTTGTTTTCATTTTTTCCTAATAGGATAATGTATTTTTTGGTAACTTGATTGGGATGATATTGAATGAGCAGTTGAGATTAGGTAGAATTGGTATGTTATTGGGTCTGCCCATTCATGAGGAATTAATATTTCTCCAATATTTTGGGTCCGAATTTTGTGTAAAAAGTGTTTTATACTTAAGTTTGTGTAGTTCATGAGTTTATTTTGGCAGATACGCCTTCCCCCTCCCAGGTATTTTGTGCTATCGGTAGTTATTTTATACCTTTCTATCTCTTCTTATAGGACTTTGTTAGTATTATGTAAAACACTAATGATTTATGTAGGTTTATCTTATTTCCTGCTACTTTACTAAAGTTATTGATAGTTTCAACTAACTTCTAACTTGAATTTCTAGGATTTTCCATATATACCATCATATCATCTGCAAAAAGAGATAATTTAATTACCTCCTTACCTATGATGATGTCTTCATTTTCTTTTTCTTCTCTTATTTAGATTACTAGAATTTCTAACTGTTAAATAATATTAGTGACAATGGGCATCCTTGTTTCACTTCTAATGTTATAGGAAAGGCTTCTAGCTCATCCTTATTATAAATAATACTTATTTATGGTTTTAGGTAGATGTTTAATATCATTTTAAGAAAAACTCTATTTGCACCTCTCTTTCCAGTGTTTTTAATAGGGATGAATGTTTAATTTTTAAGCCTTTTTCTGCATCTATTGATATAATTTCATGATTTATTATTTTGTCATTAATATAATCAATTGTGTTCATAGTTTTCCTTGTATTAAACCATCCCTAATTCCTGGTCTAAATTCTGTTTGGTCAAAATGTATAAGCTTTGTGATATATTGTTTTGGTCAGAAGTTTTAAAAATAAATCAATAACTCTCCTTCAACAAGAAATCCCAGAGAGGGACAGAAAATTTCCTCTGGCAGATACATAAGTTTTAAATATCTCTCCTCTCCCAGGTTCTTACCCATTGTTCTTCCACAGGGCTATATTTAAGGAAAAACTCGCATAGTTGTTGAGCACACACATTCTGTTGATTCCCAGCTTTATCACATTTGACTACTTGAGAAAACAAAGTAAACTTTTCAACGCATAAATAAATGTCACTGAAGCTCCAAAGGAGGCATTACATGCCACATAAAGGCATTCATTCTTTCAGCAGAAGAATGAAGGTAAATGTCCCAGGTCCCTAGCCCAAATAGATTTTAGCAACGGGTTCTGAGCTGTGTCACTTGAATGCTGCATCTACATTCCACAAACCTGGAATCTTTGTAGTTGCTCACAACTTTTCCTCTATTCTTTGTGACAGTAGATCTTGGGTTTCTGCCTCCTTGGGTCCCACTTCTCTGCCTCCTTCTTAGTCCTACAAGTTCAAATCAGGGAATTTCTGAGTTGTGGAGACATAAACAAAGGGCTATAAGTAACTGACTGGGAAACGGGACTAGCAATTGTAGAGATAAGAAAGAAAGAAAGAAAGAAAGAAAGAAAGAAAGAAAGAAAGAAAGAAAGAAAGAAAGAAAGAAAGAAAGAAAGAAAGAAAGAAAGAAAGAAAGAAAGAAAGAAAGAAAGAAAGAAAGAAAGAAAGAAAGAAAGAAAGAAAGAAAGAAAGAAAGAAAGAAAGAAAGAAAGAAAGAAAGAAAGAAAGAGAAAAAAAGGCCTCCAGAACAACATGATACTAGAGCTGAATAATCTTGGAAGAATCTAGAGATTCTCAAAGGTCTAGGCTAGAAGGAAAGATATTTTTGCCATAAGATATGATTGCTATGCAAAGGTCTGAGGACAGCAAATGGGTTGCCAATTTTTAGCACAATAATTAATAATTAATTATATGTAGTACTGGAGAGATCATAGCAAGTGCTCTGTCTGTTGAATTGAGTTGAACTGAAGAACCATAAGTGAAGGATTCCCTCTTTCCTGAGCTCTACTCCCTCCTTACCCTCTGGAGCCTCATGGAATCCCTGCTTTTCTTCATTACTCAGCTCAAAGTACCACCCTTTCCATGAGACTTTTCCTGGTTCTCTTAGTTCCTCCTGACTCTTTCACCCCTCTGTTTATTTGGATGCTATCTTCTCTGTTAGAATGTAATCACTTTAATGCCAGGGATTGTTTATTTTTGTCTTACTATTCTTAGCACCTAGCACAATGCCTGGAATATTATAGGTACTTCATAAACGCATAATGTTTGACTGCTTAATTGAGTCTCTTCTTCATCTAGATATTAATTTCTCCAGGTCTTTAAAATAAAGTTTTTAACGAGAAAAATTAGAACCTAATATAGAATTATCAAAGATATATTCTTAATATTCATAAATTATCTAGTTTATTCTTCTGTTTAACATTAATTCATATCGTCCTAGGAAAAAATAATCTGCCCTGTTTTTAAAATTTCAAATACATCCTAAGTAATATAATCTAGTTTTTCACAATATCCCCTTTTTTAAGGCTTTCGAGAATACTTTTTTTAAGAGTTGTCTTTTTTTCCCCTGAGTATTAGGAGTGGCACCACAACTCATTGCAATATGATGAGGACTAAATCTGGAGATGAGGTAGGAAGAGAATTTTGTTAGGATATTGGTTTTTGTAAAGAGCAGGGTAGACAGTGTCAGTGTCAAGTAGACTTTTCTTTATGAACTTGGAATTTCAACTCTTGGCTAACCCATGATAGTGGATTGAGAGTCAGGCCTAGAAAGGGGAGATCCCAGGTTCAGATCTTGCCTCAGACACTTCCTAACTATATGACCCTGGGCAAAACATTTAACCCCCATTGCCTAGCCTTACTGCTCTTCTGCTTTAGAATCAATAACCAGTATTGATTCTAAAATGGGAGATAAGGGTTTGTTGGTTTGTTTGTTTGTTTTTTAATAGCCATTTTCTTTATTAAAATAAAGGTGCAGAGAAACAAAATGATTTCTCCAAGGCAAGGGGCAAACATAGTATAAGGGCCACAGAGTTGAACTAAGAACCAGAAAGATTGGGATTCAAGACCTAACCCCTCCCACAAAAAAATTAGTCATGTGATGCTAAGCAAGTCACTTCACCTCTCATTGCTCTACGCAACTCTGCTCCAGAGAAGGTGCCATCTTTAATTGTTAAAGGGAGATTCCTCATCTGAGGTTTCCCAATATCAGTGAAATCATAAGAAATCCAAATAAGAGCAGCCCAAACTATACCAAACAGTATCCCTAGGAGCTAGATTCCTTTAGGATTAGGTTGCTAAGTGGGAAACAGAGGCTTAGACTAACATCAAACTTATTTAAAGCAAAAACTCAAGGATACAGGCTGAGTGCAGCTTCCAGTTGTCTATGAAAAAATGCTTGAAACCTCTAACTGGGAGCAGCCCATATGGAGCTGATATTCCATCATGTCTGAAAATCTATTGTATTATCAGACTTTTGAGACTTTAAAAGGGAGTCCATGACTTACCCTTCTTGATGGGGCAGACAAAATCCACCAGCCCAGTGTGGAGTAGTAACCATATCATGTAGTCTGGTTCCTTGTTGAAATTTTTACTGCACCTTAGCCATGGCCTATCATGGACCTTAAATAGTGGATGATAGGCTGGCTGGATGCCACTGAATTAAAAAGGCAGTTTTTGTGAAAGTAGTTGAGAGATTCTTAAAGGAAAATAGCAAATAATACATGTACAGTGGGAGAAATTTCAAGCTCATTAAGATTTGCAAGATCCATAAAAAATGACTTTTAGATATAGCATATAAATCACTTTCTCACATAAAGACCCCAGAAAGCTACCTCAGATTTCAAATTTGAGATGCCCTGTAAGTCAGAATGCCCTAAAATAAAGTTCATACTTCCTTTTAAATTTTTTATTTCTATTTCCAATTTCACATTCTCCTTTATCCACCCCTATTCCAACCCACTATAAAGTTGAGAAACATGATATCCATTATACATGTAAAATGTATTTCTAGATTAGCTTTATTTTGAGAGGGGAAAGCAAGGAAAATAAAGGAAAAATGTCTTCAATTTGAACTCTGAGTCCATCCATTTTCTATTCAGAAACAGATAAGATTTTATATTAGAATCCTTTAGAGTTGTGGTAGATCATTATATTAATTATTTCTTTTACAATTTACTTTCTTTACAATATTGCTATTACTTTTTGGATTGTTCTCCTGGTTTTGCTTACCTTATTTTATATCATATTTGTTTTCCAAGTTTTTTTTAATCCATCCCCTTCATTTCTTATAACACAATAATATTCCATCACATTTATATAACAACTTGTTCAGCCATTCCCCAAGCTATAGGCAACTTTTCAATTTCTACTTTTCTCTACAACTACAAAAAAGAGTTGCTAGGAATATTTTTGTACATATAGGTTCTTTTCCTTTTTCTTTCATCTCTTTGGGGCTATAGACCTAGTAGTGAGAGCTATTACTAGGTCAAAATGATTTATTATTTTTTACTTTTATAGCAATTTCTGGTTAGTCCATAACTGTGCTCCAGAATGATTGAACTAGTTCACAATTCCATCAACAGTGCATCAGTGTGATTATTTTCCCATTTTCTTTCCAGCATCTGTCATTTCCTTTTCTGTCCTCTTATCCAATATGATACATATAATATGGTACCTCATTTCCATTTTCATTTGTAGTTTTTAATTATTAGTGATTTAGGGCATTTTTTCTATATGACTATCGAGGGTTTTGATTTCTTCCTCTGAAGGCTGACTATTCATACCCTTTTAATTATTATCAATTCAATGATGGATCTTATTTTTATAAGTTTGATTCAGTCCTCTATATATTTGAGAGATGAGACCTATATCAAAGAAACTTGATATATTTGTAATAGTTCTCTTTTTTATAATTTTTGTTGCATTCGTTTTTGTCTGTACAAAATCTTTTCAATATTATGTGATAAAAATTATCTTCTTTTCCTCTTGTGAACCTCTCATCTCTTTCTTGGTCATGAACTCTTCCCCTATCCGTACATCTGACAGATAATATTTCCCATGCTCACCTAATATTTTTTATCATATCTCCCTTTATGTCTAAATTACATGCCAATTTTGAACTTATATTGGAAAATGGTATGATACATTGGACAATGTTTGCTTTCTGCGATACAGCTTTTCAGTTTTTCCAACAGTTCTTATCAAAGAATTACTCCTTGCCCCAGTATCTGGGATGTTAAAAGCTAAGCTATTGTGTTCCTTTGCTCTGTATATTGTGTGCCTAATCTGTTCCATTGGTCAGCTACTCTTTCTCATCCCATGCCAAATTGTATTAATGATTACTGGTTTGTAATATACTTTGTGATATGGTTCTGATAGTCCACCTTCCTTCACATTATTTTCAGTGATTCCCTTGTGTTCTTGATTTTTTGTTCCTCCAGATGTATTTTGACATTTTTTTATCTATTAAAGTCATTCTTTGGTAGTTTGATTGGCATGGCCCTGAATCTGTAAATTAATTTAGGTAACATTGTCATTTATGTCATTTATGAACAATTAGCATTATTTTTGTGGAGTATTTTGTAATTGTGTTAATATAATTCTTGTGTTTGTCTTAGCAGATAGACCACCATGTATTTTATATCATCTACAGTTTTTTTAATGGGATTTCTTTTTCTATCCGTTTTGAGTTTTGATGATGATATTTAGAAGTTTGAATGATTTGTATGAGTTTAGTTTATATCCTGAAACTTTACCAAAGTTGTTCATTGTTTTGACTAGTTTTGTAGTTGACTTTCTAGAGTCCTCTAAGGATATCATCATACCATCTTCAAAAAGTAATAGTTTTCTTTTCCTGTTACCTATTCTTATTCCTTCATTTTATTTTTCTTATCTAATTGCTATGCCTTGGATTTCTAGTAAAATACTGAATAATGAGTTGATAATGGACATTCTTGCTTCAACTTTTATCTGATTGGAAAGGCTCCTAGTTAATCCCCATAGCAAATAATGCTTTTTTTTTTTAGTTTTTAAAACATTATTTTATTTAGTCATTTTCATACATTGTTCATTGGAAACAGATGATTTTCTTTTCCTCCCACCCCCACAACCCCCTACCCCCAACCCCTTCCCTAGCTGATGGACGATTCCTCTGGGTATCACATGTGTCCATACTCTGAACCCATTTCCTTGTTGTTGGTATTTGCATTAGGGTGCTCATTTAGCATCTCTCCTCCATCATGCCTCCTCAACCTCTGTAGTCAAGCAGTTGCTTTTCCTCTCTGTTTTTACTCCCTCAGTTTGTCCTCTGCTTGAGGATAGTTTTTTGTTTTTTGTTTTTTGTTTTCTCCTAGATCGCTGCAGGTTGTTCAGGGACATTGTAAAGTCATTACTGGAGAAGTCCATTACATTCTCTTGTACCACAATGTGTCAGTCTCTGTATACCATGTTCTCCTGGTCCTGCTCCTCTCACTCTGCATCACTTCCTGGAGGTTGTTCCAGTCTCCATGGAATTCCTGCACTTTATTATTCCTTTTAGCACAATAGTATTCCATCACCAACATATACCACAATTTGTTCAGCCATTCTCCAATTGAAGGACATCCCCTCATTTTCCAATTTTTGGCCACCACAAAGAGCTCAGCTATGAATATTCTTGTACAAGTCTTTTTCCTTATTATCTCTTTGGGGTACAAACCCAGCAGTGCTATGGCTGGATCAAAGGGCAGACAGTCTTTTATAGCCCTTTGGGCATAGTTCCAAATTGCCCTCCAGAATGGTTGGATCAATTCACAACTCCACCAGCAATGCATTAATGTCCCTACTTTGCCACACCCCCTTGAGCATTCATTACTTTCCTTTGCTGTCATGTTAGCCAATCTGCTAGGTGTGAGGTGATACCTCAGAGTTGTTTTGATTTGCATCTCTCTGATTATAAGAGATCTAGAACACTTTTTCATGTGCTTATTAATAGTCTTGATTTCTTTAACTGAAAATAGCCTATTCATGTCCCTTGCCCATTTTTCAATTGGAGAATGGCTTGATTTTTTGTACAACTGGTTTAGCTCTTTATAGATTTTAATAATTAGACCTTTGTCAGAGGTTTTCATTATAAAGATTGTTTTGCAATTTGTTGCTTTCCTTCTAATTTTAGTTACATTGGTTTTGTTTGTACAAAACCTTTTTAATTTGATGTATTCAAAATTATTTATTTTGCATTTTGTGACTCTTTCTAAGTCTTGCTTGGTTTGAAAATCTTTCCCTTCCCAAAGGTCTGACATGTATACTATTCTGTGTTCACCTAATTTACTTATAGTTTCCTTCTTTATGTTCAAGTCATTCACCCATTATGAATTTATCTTGGTGTAAGGTGTGAGGTATTGATCCAAACCTAATCTCCCCCACACTGTCTTCCAATTTTCCCAGCAGTTTTTATCAAATACTGGATTTTTGAACCAAAAGCTGGGGTCTTTGGGTTTGTCAAAGACTGTCTTGCTGAGATCATTTACGCCAAGTCTATTCCACTGATCCTCCTTTCTGTCTCTTAGCCAGTACCAAATTGTTTTGATGACCAATGCTTTGTAATATAGTTTGAGATCTGGGACTGCAAGGCCACCTTCCTTTGTATTTTTTCCTTATTTCCCTGGATATCCTTGATCCTTTATTCTTCCAAATGAACTTTGTTATGGTTTTCTCTAATTCAGTAAAATAGTTTTTTGATAGTTCAATGGGTATGGCACTAAATAGATATATAAGTTTGGGTAGGATGGTCATTTTTATTATGTTAGCTCATCCCACCCATGAGCAATCAGTGTTTTTCCAATTGTTTAGATCTAGTTTTAATTGTGTGGAGAGTGTTTTGTAGTTGTGTTCATATAGTTCCTGTGCTTGTCCCAGCAGATAGATTCCTAAGTATTTTATATTGTCTCAGGTGACTTTAAATGGAATTTCTCTTTCTAATTCTTGCTGCTGAACTGGATTGGAGATATATAGAAATGCTGATGACTTATGTGGGTTTATTTTGTATCCTGCAACTTTGCTAAAATTGTTGATTATTTCGATTAGCTTTTTGGTTGATTTTCTAGGATTCTTTAAGTAAACCATCATATCATCCACAAAGAGTGACAGCTTGGTCTCCTCATTGCCAATTTTAATACCTTCGATTTATTTTTCTTCTCTAATTGCTACTGCTAGTGTTTCTAGTACAATATTAAATAATAAAGGTGATAATGGGCATCCTTGTTTGACTCCTGAACTTATTGGGAAGGCTTTGAGTTTTTCCCCATTGCAGATGATGTTTGCTGATGGTTTTAGATATATACTCTTTATTATTTTTAGGAAAGGCCCTTCTATTGCTATACTTTCTAGTGTTTTCAATATGAATGGGTTTTGTATTTTGTCAAAGGCTTTTTCTGCATCTATTGAGATAATCATATGATTTTTGTCATTTTGCTTGTTTATATGATCAATTATGTGGATAGTATGCCTAATATTGAACCATCCTTGCATTCCTGGTATGAATCCTACCTGATCATAGTGGATAACCCTTGTGATGACTTGCTGGAGTCTTTTTGCTAGTATCCTATTTAAGATTTTTGCATCTCTATTCATTAGGGAGATTGGCCTATAGTTTTCTTTCTCTGTTTTTAACCTGCCTGGCTTTGGGATCAGTACCATGTTTGTGTCGTAAAAAGAATTTGATAGAACCCCATCTTGGCTTAGTCTGTAAAATAGTTTGTATAGTATTGGGGTTAGCTGTTCTTTGAATGTTTGATAGAATTCATTTGTGAAATCACCTGGACCTGGGGATTTTTTCTTAGGGAGTTCTTTGATGGCTTGTTCAATTTCTTTTCCTGATATGGGGTTATTTAGGTAATTTATTTCTTCTTCTTTTAGTCTAGGCAATTTATATTTTTGTAAGTATTCATCCATATCACTTAGATTGCCATATTTTTGCCATATAATTGGGCATAGTGGTTTTTAATGATTGCCTTGATTTCCTCTTCATTAGAGGTGAGGTCTCCCTTTACATTTTGGATACTGTCAATTTTGTTTTTTTCTTTCCTTTTTTTAATTAGACTGACTAGTACTTTGTCAATTTTATTTGTTTTTTTCAAAGTACCAGCTTCTAGTATTATTTATTATCTCAATAGTTCTTTGACTTTCAATTTTATTAATTTCTCCTTTGATTTTTAGGATCTCTAATTTAGTCTTCATCTGAGGATTTTTAATTTGTTCACTTTCTAGTTTTTTAATTTGCATGCCCAATTCAATGACCTCTGCCCTTCTTAATTTGTTTACATATGAACCCAAGAATATAAATTTCTCCCTGAGTACTGCTTTGGCTGCATCCCATAGGTTTTGAAAGGATGTCTCACCATTGTCATTTCCTTCAATGAAGTTATTAAATGTTTCCACAATTTCTTCTTTAACTAGCTGGTTTTCAAGAATCATATAGTTTAATTTCCAATTAATTTTTGATTTATCTATCCATGTACCCTTACTAATTATTATTTTTATTGCACTGTGGTCTGAGAAGGTTGCATTTATTATTTCTGCCCTTTTGCATTTGTTTGCAATGATTTTGTGTCCTAGTACATGGTCAATTTTTGTGAATGTACCATGTACTGCTGAAAAGAAGGTGTATTCCTTTTTGTCCCTATTTATTTTTCTCCATATGTCTACTATCTCTAATTTTTCTAAGATTTCATTTGCTTCTCTCACCTCTTTCTAATTTATTTTTTTATTTGATTTATCTAGTTCGGATAGGGGAAGGTTCAGATCTCCCACTCGTGTAGTTTTTCTATGTATTTCATCTGTGAGCTCCTCTACTTTCTCCTTTAAAAATTTGGATGCTCTGCCATTTGGTGCATACATATTGAGTACAGATATTTCCTCGTTGTCTATACTGCCTTTTATCAGGATGTAATTACCTTCCCTATCTCTTTTAACTAGATTTATTTTTACTTTGGCTTTGTCTGGTATCATGATTGCTACTCCTGCCTTCTTTTTATCATTTGATGCCCAATAGACTTGGCTCCATCCTCTTACTTTCAGACTATGCATATCTACCTTCCTCATGTGTGTTTCTTGCAGGCAGCATATGGTAGGGTTTTGGATTCTAATCTACTCTGCTATTCGCTTGCGTTTTATGGGTGAGTTCATTCCATTCACATTCAGATTTATGAATACTAGCTGTGTATTTCACAGAATTTTGATTTCTACTCCTGGTCCTGCCTTTTCTTCTTTCACTTTTTCCTTCTATACCAATGTTTGTTTATAATCATTCCCCTCCTGTTCCCCCCCTTATTTTACTTCCCTTTCTACCCCCCTCCATTTTTATTCCCTCCAGTATTTTCCCCTGTACTTTTTTTAAAATTTACCCCCCACTCTCTCCCTCCCTTGTACTGCTTCCCTCCCCACCAGTCCATTTTTTACCCTTCTACTCCCCTATAGGGCGAAAATCTATTCTCTTCCCCAATGGATTGGATTGTTCTTCCCTCTTTAGGTCAGTTTCAAAGTACATAAGAGTTGAGTATTTCCTATCTCCAACCTCTTTACCCTTCCAGAGTATTGATGGTCTCCCCCCTCCCATCAAGAGATTCTTTGTGACATAAATTTACCTCCATTTGTTTCTTTTGCCATTTCTTTTAGTCATAACTTCTTTTTTTAATCTTTTAAATTTTAATTTTTATTTGGACATTTCCAAACATTATTCATTGGAAACAAAGATCATTTTCTTTTCTTCCCTCCCCTCCCTCCCACCACCTCTCCAATAGTCCACGCACAATTCTACTGGGTATCACATGTGTCCTTGATTCAAACCCATTTCTATGTTGTTGGTATTTGCATTAGAGTGTTCATTTAGAGTCTCTCCTCAGTCATATCCCCTCCACCCCTGTAGTCAAGCAGTTGCTTTTCATCGGTATTTTTACTCTCACAGTTTATCCTCTGCTTGTGGATAGTGTTTTTTAGATCCCTGCAGATTGTTCAGGGTCACTGCATTGCCACTAATGGAGAAGTCCATTACCTTCAATTGTACCACAATGTATCAGTCTCTGTGTACAATGTTTTCCTGGTTCTGCTCCTTTCGCTCTGCATCACTTCCTGGAGGTTGTTCCAGTCTCCATGGAATTCCTCCATTTTATTATTCCTTTTAGCACAATAGTATTCCATCACCAACATATACCACAATTTGTTCAGACATTCCCCAATTGATGGGCATCCCCTCATTTTCCAATTTTTGGCCACCACAAAGAGCTCAGCTATGAATATTCTTGTACAAGTCTTTTTCCTTATTATCTCTTTGGGGTACAAGCCCAGTAGTGCTATGGCTGGATCAAAGGACAGACAGTCTTTTATAGCCCTTTGGGCATAGTTCCAAATTGCCCTCCAGAATGGTTGGATCAATTCACAACTCCACCAGCAATGAATTAGTGTCCCTACTTTGCCACATCCCCTCCAGCATTCATTACTTTCCATAGCTGTTATGTTAGCCAATCTGCTAGGTGTGAGGTGATACCTCAGAGTTGTTTTGATTTGCATCTCTCTGATTATAAGAGATGTAGAACACTTTTTTCATGTGCTTATTAATAGTTTTGATTTCTTTGGCTGAGAACTGCCTGTTCATGTCCCTTGCCCATTTATCATTTGGAGAATGGCTTGATTTTTTGTACAATTGATTTAGCTCTTTGTAAATTTGAGTAATTAAACCTTTGTCAGAGGTTTTTATGAAGATTGTTTCCCAATTTGTTGCTACAGTTCTGATTTTATTTACATTGGTTTTGTTTGTACAAAACCTTTTTAATTTGATGTATTCAAAATTATTTATTTTGCATTTTGTGACTCTTTCTAAGTCTTGCTTGGTTTTAAAATCTTTCCCTTCCCAAAGGTCTAACAGGTATACTATTCCGTGTTCACTTAATTTACTTATAGTTTCCTTCTTTATGTTCAAGACATTCACCCATTCTGAATTTATCTTGGTGTAGGGTGTGAGGTGTTGATCCAAACCTAATCTCTCCCACACTGTCTTCCAATTTTCCCAGCAGTTTTTATCAAATAGTGGATTTTTGTCCCAAAAGCTGGGGTCTTTGGGTTTGTCATAAACTGTCTTGCTGAGATCATTTACGCCAAGTCTATTCCACTGATCCTCCTTTCTGTCTCTTAGCCAGTACCAAATTGTTTTGATAACCACTGCTTTATAGTATAGTTTGAGATCTGGGACTGCAAGTCCTCCTTCCTTTGTATTTTTTCCTTCTTTTTGTCAGTTGATGCCCAATAGATTTGGCTTCACCCTCTTACTTTCACCCTATGTGTATCTACCTTTCTCATGTGTGTTTCTTGTAGACATCATATGGTAGGGTTTTGGACTCTAATCCACTCTGCTATTCACTTGCGTTTTATAGGTGAGTTCATTCCATTCACATTCAGAGTTATGGTTACTAGCTGTGTATTTCTCAGCATTTTGATTTCTGCTCCTTTACCTGCCTTTTCTTCTTTCACTATTTCCTTCTACACCAATGTTTGCTTTTGAACAGTCCCCCTTGTTCCCACCCTTATTTTACTTCCCTTTCAACCCCCCTCCGTATTTATCCCTCCCCTTATTTTCCCTGTAGTCTTTCTAAAATTAAGCCCCCCTGCTCCCTCCCTCTCTTGTACTGCTTCCCTCCCCACCAGACCTTTTGTTACCCTTCTACTCCCCTATAGGGAGCAAATCTATTCTCTGCCCCCAATGGATTGGATTGTTTTTCCCTCTTTGAGTCACTTTCAAAGCACGTAAAAGTTGAGTATTTCCTGTCTCTGACCTCTTTATCCTTCCAGTGTATTGATGTTCTCCCCCTCCCACCATGAGCTTCTTTATGACATATAAATTTACCCCCATTTGTTTCTTTTCCCATTTCTTTTAATATGAACCTATTTTTAAGCTCTAGTTATATATATGCATACTTATGCGTATGTATTTTTGCATGCATATATCTATATACCTATTTATGTCTTGTCCTTTCATCCTATACAGTTTTTTGCTGTTCCCTCTAAGTATACTTCTTTTTGCTGCCCAGCTAATAACAACAGTTTTTAAGAGTTACCAATGACCTCTTTTCTTATAGTGATACATATCATTTTAACTTACTGAGTCTCTTAAAATTTTTTTTTCTTTTTTCCCCTCTTTTTTAAATTACGTTTTGATGATTCTCTTGAGTTCTGTGCTTAGACATCGAATTTTCTGTTTAGGTCTGGTCTTTTCTTTACGAATTCTTGAAATTCTTCTATTTTGTTGAATGACCATACTTTCCCCTGTAAGAATATAGTCAGTTTTGTTGGGTAGTTGATTCTTGGTTGTAGACCTAGTTCCCTTGCTTTCCAGAATATCGTATTCCATGCCTTTATTTTTTTCAGTGTGGATGCAGCCAGATCCTGAGTTATCCTAACTGTGGTTCCTTGGTATCTGAATGACTTCTTGGCAGCTTGTAAATATCTTTTCTTTGGTCTGATAGTTCTTGAATTTGGCTATAAAATTCCTGGGTGTTGTCAGTTGGGGATGAAGTACAGGAGGTGATCTGTGGATTCTATCAATCTCCACTTTTCCCTCTTGTTCAAGGACTTTGGGGCAGTTTTCTTTAATAATTTCCTGTAATATAAAGTCCAGGCTTTTTCTTTTGTCATGGTCTTCTGGTAGGCCAATAATTCTTAAATTGTCTCTCCTTGAACAATTTTCTAAATCCTCTGTTTTGTGAATGAGATGCTTCATATTTTCCTCAACTTTTTCATTCTTTTGGTTTTGTTTTATAGTGTCTTGCTGCCTTGTGAGGTTGCTCAATTCAAATTGTTGTATTCTGGTTCTTAAAGACTGGATTTCATCCTTAGTTTTTTGGTCGTCCTTTTCCTTTTGGTCGTATTTTCTTTGGAGGTCATCTTTCATCTTCTTCACCTCATCTTTCATCTGCTTTGCCTCATCTTTCATCTCCTTTGCCTCATTTTCCAGCTGGTTGATTTTGGCTTTCAAGACACTCTTTTCTGTTTCCAGATGACTTATCTTAGTTTTTAAGTTCTTTTCCCAGTTGTCTTCAGCCTCTCTTAATTGTGTTTTGAATTGCATTTTGAGTTCTTCCAAAGCCTGTATCCAATTCACTGGGATTTCTGATTTTTCCTTTGCTGGGTCCTCTCCCTCTGTTTCATTCGCTCTTTGCTCATTACCTGTGCAGAAGCTGTCTATTGTAATTTCTTTCTTCTTTTTCTGTTGTTTGCTCGAGTTTACCCCTTCTTTGCTGCCCGTATTTGGCTGTGCTCTTGCTCCTCTCATTTTGTTTTGGTTTTGGGGCTGTCAGTCTCCCCTCTTGGAGCTTTGTCAGATCTCTTGGTACAGTCTCTAGGGGAGGAATGTTAGCTTCCCTGTCCTCTGGAGGCTTTTGATTGGATTGAGTTCAATTGGGTTGGGCTGTATGTGGTATGAAGCACTGAGGCTCTGAAGACTCCTGGAAGGCTGGGCCGCCCAGGCTCTCTCCAGTTCTCTCCAGCTGCTTCTCTGCTGTCCGCAAATGCCTTTGCCCACCTCCCTAAACTCTGAGGAGTTCTGATGGGATTAGTTCAACTGGATTGGTCTGGATGTGCCCGAGGCAAGGGTGAGACTGGAACCTGATGGAGGGACCCAGCCATGGCCTGTTTCTCCCTGGCTTCCTCCCTGCTGTCCAAGCTGGATGCTCCAAGCCCGGTGCCCTGCTGCTCCCAAGGTAGACCCTGCAAACCAGCACCTTTGCCCGCTCAGAGGTTCCTGCTGCTGCTGGGGGGTCAGTCCTCTGTGTTGTGGGGGAGGGGTCCTGGGTGTAGCATCCCAAGCATATTCACATCTTTTGATTTGAGTCCAGAAGGAGGGCTCCCCGCTTCTGTCCTGTTGTTCAGATTGAATTTTGGTGCCCTAGGAGTATTCAGTCTGTATCGGTAAGGAAGGGTCTTCCAGGAGGTCTGAACTTTTGCTGCTTGCTAAACTGCCATCTTCCATAACCTCTTTTTTAAGCTCTAGTCATGTATGTATATATATATACATACATACACATGTATATGTATTTATACATGCATATATCTATATACCTGTTTATGTCTTGTCCTTTCATCCTATACATTTTGTCACTGTTCCCTCTGAGTGTAGTTCTTCTCGCTGCTCGGGTGATAGCAACAGTTTTTAAGAGTTACCAATGACCGTTTTTCTTATAAGGATACATATCATTTTAACTTATTGAGTCTCTTAAAAAATTTTGTTGTTGTTGTTGTTTTCCCTCTTTTTTAATTACCTTTTGATGATTCTCATGAGTTCTGTGGTTGGACATCAAATTTTCTGTTTAGGACTGGTCTTTTATTGATGAATGCTTGGAACTTTTCTGTTGTGTTGAATGACTTTGCTTTCCCCTGTAAGAATATAGTCTGTTTTGATGGGTATTTTATTCTTGATTGTAGACCTAGGTCCCTTGCTTTCCGAAATATCGTATTCCAAGCCTTTTGGTCCTTCAGTGTGGATGCAGCCAGATCCTGTGTTAACCTCAACATGTTTCCATGGTATCTGAATGGCTTCTTCTTGGCAGCTTGTAATATCTTTTCTTTCATCTGATTGTTTTTGAATTTGGCTATAACATTTCTTGGTGTTGTCAGTTGGGGATTAAATACAGGGGGTGATCTGTGGATTCTTTCAATCTCCACTTTCCCCTCTTGTTCTAGGATCTCAGGACAGTTTTCCTGGATAATTTCCCGGGTCTATCCTGTTGTTCAGTTTGAACTTAGGTGTCCTAGGAGCACTCAGTTTGCGATCCATAAGGAAGGCATTCAGCTGTCTGAACTTTCGCTGCTTCTACCTCTCCATCTTGACCAGAACAGTTGTTTATTTTTTTTTAATTTTAGACAGATACTAATTATTATCTTTTTTAATTTTATAATATTTTATTTCATCATTTCCAAGCATTATTCATTAAAGACAAAGATCATTTTTTTTCCTACCCCTCCACCCCCCCATAGCCGACTAGTGATTCCACTAGGTATCACATGTGTTCTTGATTCGAAACTATTGCCATGTTGTTAGTATTTGCATTAGAGTGTTCTTTTAGAGTCTCTCCTCTGTCATGTCCCCTCAACCGCCGTAGTCAGGCAGTTGCTTTTCCTCGGTGTTTCTACTCCCACAGTTTGTCCTCTGCTTATGAATAGTGTTTTTAAACCTACATCCCTGCAGATTGTTCAGGGACATTAAGCCACCACTAATGGAGAAGTCCATTACGTTCAATTATACCACAGTGTATTAGTCATTGTGTACAATGTTCTCGTGGTTCTGCTCCTCTCGTTCTGCATCACTTCCTGGAGCTCATTCCAGTCTCCATAGAATTCCTGCACTTTATTATTCCTTTTAGCACAATAGTATTCCATCACCAACATATATCACAATTTGTTCAGCCATTCTCCAATTGATGGGCATCCCCTCTTTTTCCAAATTTTGGCTACCACAAAGAGCACAGCTATGAATATTCTTGTACAAGTCTTTTTCTCCATTATCCCTTGGGGGTACAAATCCAGCAGTGCTATGGCTGGATCAAAGGGCAGACATTATTTTATCGCCCTTTGGGCATAGTTCCAAATTGCCCTCCAGAATGGTAAGATCAGTTCACAACTCCACCAGCAATGAATTAATGTCCCTACTTTGCCACATCCCCTTCAGCATTCATTACTTTCCTTTGCTATAATATTAGCCTATCTGCTATGTGTGAGGTGATACCTCAGAGTTGTTTTGATTTGCATCTCTCTGATTATAAGAGATTTAGAACACTTCTTCATGGGCTTATTAATAGTTTTGATTTCTTTATGTGAAAACTGCCTATCCATGTCCTTTGCCCATTTATCAATTGGAGAATGTCTTGGTTTTTTGTACAATTGATTTAGCTCTTTATAAATTTGAGTAATTAAACCTTTTTCAGAGGTTTCTATGAAGATTTTTTTTCCATATTGTTGTTTCTCTTCTGATTTTAGTTACATTGGTTTTGTTTGTACAAAAGCTTTTTAATTTGATGAAGTCGAAATTATTGATTTTACATTTTGTGATACTTTCTATATCTTGCTTGGTTTTAAAGTCTTTCCCCTCCCAAAGGTCTGACATGTATACTATTCTGTGTTTACCCAATTTACTTATGGTTTCCTTCTTTATGTTTAAGTCATTCACCCATTTTGAATTTATCTTGGTGTAGGGTGTGAGCTGTTGATCAATCCCTAATCTCTCCCACACTGTCTTCCAATTTTCCCAGCAGTTTTTATCAAATAGTGGATTTTTGTCCAGTAGCAAGTTGTTTTGATGACTGCTGCTTTGTAATATAGATTAATGTCAGGGACTACAAGGCCCCCCTCATTTGTGGTTTTTTTTTTTCATTATTTCCCTGGATATCCTTGATCTTTTGTCATTCCAAATGAACTTTGTTATAGTTTTTTCTAAATCATTAAAGTAATTTTTTGGGAGTTCAATGGGTATGGCACTAAATAGATGAATAAGTTTGGATAGGATGGTCATTTTTATTATATTGGCTCATCCTATCCATGAGCAGTTAATGTTTTTCCAATTGCTCAAGTCTACTTTTAGTTGTGTGGAGAGTGTTTTGTAGTTGTGTTCATATAGTTCCTGTGTTTGTCTCGGGAGATAGAGTCCTAGGTATTTTATTTTGTCTAAGCTGATTTCGAATAGGATTTCTCTTTCTAGTTTTTGCTGCTTAGCTGTGTTGGAGATATATAGAAATGCTGATGACTTATGTGGGTTTATTTTGTATCCTGCAACTTTGCTAAACTTGTTGATTATTTCAATAAGCTTTTTGGTTGTATCTCTAGGATTCTTTAAGTAGACCATCATGTCATCTGCAAAGAGTGATAACTTGTTCTCCTCCTTACCTATTTTGATGCCTTTAATTACTTTTTCTTCTCTAATTGCTACTGCTAGCGTTTCTAGTACAATGTCAAATAGTAGAGATGATAATGGGCATCCTTGTTTCACTTCTGATCTCATTGGGAATGCATCTAGTTTATCCCCATTGCAGATGATATTAGTTGATGGTTTTAGATATATACTGTTTATTATTTTTAGGAATGACCCTTCTATTCCTATGCTTTCTAATGTTTTTAATAGGAATGGGTGTTGTATTTTATCAAAGGCTTTTTCTGAGTCTATTGAGATAATCATGTGGTTCTTGTTGGTTTGCTTGTTGATGTGATCAATTATGTGGATGGTTTTCCTAATATTGAACCAGCCCTGCATCCCTGGTATAAATCCTACTTGATCATGGTGGATGACCCTTCTGATCACTTGCTGGAGTCTTTTTGCTAGTATCCTATTTAAGATTTTTGCATCTATATTCATTTGGGAGATTATTCTATAGTTTTCTTTCTCTGTTTTTGACCTGCCTGGTTTTGGAATCAGTACCATGTTTGTGTCATAAAAGGAGTTTGGTAGAACTCCCTCTTTGCTGATTATGTCAAATAGTTTGTATAGTATTGGGATGAACTGTTCTATGAATGTTTGATAGAATTCACTGGTGAATCCATCAGGCCCTAGGGATTTTTTCTTAGGAAGTTCTTTGATGGCTTGTTGGATTTCTTTTTCTGATATGGGATTATTTAAGAATTCTATTTCTTCTTCTGTTAGTCTAGGCAGTTTGTATTTTTGTATATATTCATCTGTATCATCTAAATTGGTGTATTTATTGCCATATAATTGGGCAAAGTAATTTTTAATGATTTCCTTAATTTCCTCTTCGTTCGAGGTGATGTCCCCCTTTTCATCTTTGATGCTGTTAATTTGCTTTTCTTCCTTCCTTTTTTTAATTAGATTGACCAGTCTATTTTGTTTTTTTTTCAAAGTACCAGCTTCTTGTCTTATTTATTAAATCAATAGTTCTTTGACTTTCAATTTTATTAATTTCTCCCTTAATTTTTAGGATTTCTAGTTTGTTTTTCTGCTGGGGGGGGGGGTTAATTTGATTGCTTTCGAGATTTTTTCTTTGTATTTCCAATTGATTGAACTCTGCTCTCCCTAGTTTGTTAATATATGCACTCAAGGATATGGATTTACCTCTGATTACCACTTTGGCTGCATCCCAAAAGGTTTGAAAGGATGTTTCGCCATTGTCATTTTCCTCGATTATATTATTAATTGTTTCTATTATTTCTTCTCTAACCAAATGATTTTGGAGTATCATATTGTTTAATTTACAATTAGTTTTTGATTTGGTTTTCCATGTACCATTACTGATCATTATTTTTAATTCCTTGTGATCTGAAAAGGCTGCATTTATTATTTCTTCTTTTCTGCATTTGTGTGCCATGTTTCTGTGAGCTAATGTATGGTCAATCTTTTTGAATGTGCCATGTGGTGCTGAGAAGAAGGGGTATTCCTTTTTATCCCTATTTATTTTTCTCCTTATGTCTATTAATTCTAATTTTTTTAAGATTTCATTCACTTCTTTTACCTCTTTCTTATTTATTTTTTATTTGATTTATCTAAATTTGATAATGGTTGGTTCAAGTCTCCCACTAATATGGTTTTACTGTCTATTTCTTCCTTCAATTCTCCTAGTTTCTCCATTAGAAATTTGGGTGCTATATTATTTGGTGCATACATGTTGATTAGTGATATTTCCTCATTGTCTATATCCCCTTTTAGCAATATATAATTACCTTCCCTATCCCTTTTAGTCAGGTCTATTTTTGCTTTGGCTTTATCAGATATCATGATTGCCACTCCTGCCTTCTGTCTGTCAGTTGAGGCCATGAAGGTTATACTCCATCCTTTAATTCTGACCTTGTGGGTGTCTACCCACTTCATGTGTGTTTCTTGAAGACAACATATGGTAGGATTTTGGATTCTAATCCATTCTGCTATTTGTCTACATTTTATGGGTGAGTTCATCACATTCATGTTCAAAGTTATGACTGTCACTTGTGGACTCCCTGGCATTTTAATATCCTTCCCTAATTCTAACCTTTCTTCTTCAGCTCTGTTTTAGTCCAGTGATTTACTTTAAATCTGTCCCTTATATCCCCTCTCTTGATATGTTTCCCTTTCTAGTCCCTCCCTTTTTGTTCCATCCTCCTCCCCCTCTTCTTCCCTCCCTTTTTTGTGTTCCCTTCCCCCTACCCCCCTTGGTTTTCCCTTCTCCTTTCCCTTGTTGGGTAAGATAGAATTCAAGATCCCAATGGATCTGGATGTTCTTCCCTCTCAGAGTTGATTTCCCTGAGAGTAAGGTTTAAGTAAAAACTCTCTTCCTCTCCTTCTTGTAGGAGTTTTCTTCCCCTCCCCTTCCTGTGTGAATCTTTGTGTGAGAAAGATTATTCTATTTGATCTTTCTTTTTCCCCTATTTACACATTACATTTCCCCTCATGTTAATATATATAGATTGATATAAATGTAGTTCTTATAGAAGAGAGTTTGAGTGAAAGAAAAATGTAACATTTTTCTCCTTTCCCCTTTCCTTCATATTTACCTTTTCAGGTATTCCATGCTCTTTGTTTTTCAATATCAAACTTTTCACAGAACTCTGGTCTTTTCTTTGCAAAAACTTGGAAATCTTCTATTTTGTTGAATGCCCATACTTTACCTTGGAAGTATATAGTCAGTTTTGATGGATAGCTGATTCTTGGCTGAAGGCCCAGCTCTCTTGCCTCTGAAAATCATGTTCCATGCCTTATGGTCATTCAGAGTGGAACTTGCAAGGTCTTGTGTGACCCTGATTGGCATTCCTTTATACCTAAATTGTCTTTTTCTGGCTTCTTGTAAGATTTTTTCTTTTGGTTGAAAGCTTTGGAATTTGGCAATTACATTCCTGTGAGTTGTCTTTTGGGGATTTAGTGTAGAGGGTGTTCTGTGAACTCTTTCAGTACCTGTATTGCCCTCTTGTTCTAGGATCTCTGGGAAATTTTCTTTGATTATATCTTGTATTACGATGTGGAGTTTTCTGTTTATTTCTGGCATTTCTGGTAGTCCAATTATTCTTAAATTGTCTCTTCTCCCTCTATTTTCAAAGTCTATGACCCTGTCAGTGAGATATTTTATGTTCTCTTCTAATTTCTTGGTCTTTTGGCTTTGCTTTATTAATTCTTGCTCGTTTTCTTCGAGTTGCCTAATTCTGACCTTTAGAGCCTGGTTTTCCTTTTCACTTTGGTCAAACTGATTTTGTAGATGTGTGAAGTTCTTTTGCATTATTTCCCACTTTTCCTCGCAGAAGGCTTCCATCTTTTTTGTCCTTTCTAATTCCAATTCTTCATGGGTTTGTGGAGAGTTTCATTTTCCTTTGGAAGGTTTTGGGGCATTTGCTTGTGCTTCCTCTTCTATCTCCTCTGTATTTTGTATTTTTGCTCCATAAAATGTGTCCAAAATCACCCCCTTCTTCTTGTTTTTCTTGGAATTTTGAGGCTTTTGTGCTTCTGTGGAGTGGGGAGGACTAGCTTTTCTTATCTCTGTCTTGTGTTCAGAGGTTTTAGCCCTAGGCAAATTGTCCGGTTCTCTTCAGCTGTTCTGTCTTCCCGGGGAGACCAGGAATTGCTGGTGTTTCAGTGTTACTGCTCTCCTCAGTTCCATCCCAATGCTTCTGCGTTGCCTTACTTCCAAGCTCTGAGCCTGGCTTGGCACCCTCTGTGAGGTTTTTCAGTTCCTTAGCCGGCCAGAAGAGCCTACACTCTGAGGGGGGAGGGGCCGTGGCTTCCAGGAGCTCCAATGGCTTCTGATAAGATTAGCTTTAGCTGGGTTGAACTGAGTATGCCCTTAGGCAGGGACCTTTTGTGAGACTTGGATGGAAGGATCCAGCCAGGGGTTTACAGGCTCCCCCCATCTCTCTGTATTTCCCTGCTGTCTGGGTGCCCCTGTGACTGAGTCAGGTTGTTTTCAGGAAGTGGCCTTCAGAATAGCAGGCCCTGAGGCTCTGAGGTTCCCTCTGCTGTCTCAGACTCAGCACTCTGGTTTGGGGGGTATGGATCCTGGGATTTTCCTTCTGCCTACCCCTTAGGTCCAAGTGATCTCGGGTTCTGGTTTTTGTGGGGCCTTACCTTTTGTTCCAGGTCCAGGAGGAGGATTCCCGGGGTCTATGCTGTTGTTCGTTTTGAATTTCGGTGCCCTAGGAGCATATAGTTTGAGTTCTGTAGGGAAGGGTTGCAGGAGATCTGAACTTTAGCTTTCTCTAAGCCACCATCTTGACCGGAAGTCCCTCACTAATTATTATCTTAAGGAAAGTGCCATTTATTCCTAAGCTTTCTAGTGTTTAACCTAGTTTAAAAGTGTAAGGATAATTTTAGGGTTGTGATCTAATCTAAATTAATTTTGGTTGCCAGGGAATATCCCAAATAAAATACCCAAATCAGCTTAGAAATTTATGGTGGTTTAATTAATATAGAGGGAAAGAATTAAGGAGAATAGTGAAGGAAAGGTATAGGATTTCTCCCACCTGGCCTGTGCTAGGGGGAGTTCAAAGTCCTCCACCAGGAGGTCTTTGAAAATTAGAGGCTTTTTCTAAGAGGAAGGTTTTTGGAAGATAAAGGAGGGGAAAATCAGCCTTAACTCCAAGAGAGCTCAGAGAAGAAGCCTTCCCTGAACTAGGTTAATAGTTCCAGCATGGTATCAAGGAAAACTCACCTCTAACCCAGACAATATCTTCCACCATGCCAAGATGACAAAAGGTTCAGCACACTGCCACCAGCCACCTCTCCGCTGCCCAAGAGGCCAGAGAGAGGAAGTGACACAAAATATATAGATGGTTTTACATCGCTTTCCTGCATCTCACCTATACCATTGGTAGCTCAAGCTTGATGTAGGACAGTCCATGGGTCTGGCAGTTGCTTCTGATTTGTTATTTGCTAGCACATGTCTATCATAGGCCATCTGCCTAGATACTTAATCCTTAAGTATGGGTGTAGACATTCCTGATTTTGTTAGACTAAGTAGGGTGGAGTACTCTAATGTTCACAATCCCCCCTGATGATGATTGGGAAACTAGTCTCCCCAATTGATCACAAAACATAATCATCCTGCAACTTCAACTTTTCTAACTCCAGGTGCATACATAATATCACCCTCTAAGTGGAAATTACAATAGTTATATAGAAGAGGGAAATAGAAGAAAGACAGACAGCAAAGCCAATGTTTGCTGGGTACATTGACAAAAACAATTAGGTGGCAGTCCCCTTTTAGCATAGGAGTATACATTCAAATAAATGTTCAATCAAACTTCACTTCAATCATCCACACCCACACTTCACTGTGGATCTTGATGTAGTATAGGTTTTCTGGCATCTTTCTGCAACAGTTCATTCTCTGGATTTAGGAGTTATCAAGCTTCTTCCTTGAAGATCTTTTCTCAAACAAAATTTCAAAATCTTGGATTTTTATAAAAATGCAATACCCCACCCCCTGAAGTTGATGTTAAGAAATATCCAGTTCAGCTCAGGATGCATGGTTGAGTTATGGGGGTGTATGAGTCAATTATCAAAAAAAAGAAAGAAAGAGAGAAAATATATAAAGAGAAAAAAATAGAAGAAAGTTAAACCTTTAGGAGAAAGAAAAAAAATTCAAAATAGGCCTTTATTTGGGTTTAATAAATATCTAACAGGCCCTGGTATAGGTCCAATTGAAAGTAATTTCTACCCCACAAGTCTGTAGGAAAGAATGCAGTAATATTTCACTTACCCATTTGCAGCCAAGACTACAGGAAGTTGCCATACTATGAGAAGAAAGGAACTAGAATTTCCTGGTCATTCCCTGGTCTGATTTTTTTGGTCATTCTCAGGGATTTGGGGAGCCAGGATGATAGCCAAACTTTGGTACTTGTCTGAATACTTCACATTGAGTGTAGATACAAGGAAGTCCTACAACTTAACATATATCAAGCATCGCAACCTCGAGTCTCACACTATTTTTTCCTGTGTGCTCTTTTTGGCACTATTCAGGTTAAGTCTGTGCTCCTTGTTTTTATCCCATTTCCTAGAATCAGACACAAACATTAATCACAGTCCCAGAATATTTCATCAATAAATGGCAGGTTCCCACAGTTTAAAACTTTTGGGTATGAATTGATATTATAGCAAGTATATCTAGATATATATATATATAGATATATAGATAGATTATATAGATATATAGATATAGATATAGATATGGGGTGTATGGGGTGTTCAGAGAGGGGTAGTATCTCTGGTATGGAGGGCTGGTCGTGCCCTCTTTTGGCATCACTCCAGCCTCTGAAACCCACCTGACACCCAGCTCTCACTTGTGGCTCCCAGTAGCTGCTAGCATGCGGCAGAGGCCACACCCCAGGCAATGGCTTCAACAGGCCAGCTAAACCTTGTGAGGGTAGCCATTGGGTTGTTGACCCCTGGTAAACCAGGGCTTTGCTCACCCAACATGTGAAGACTGCTTCTGTGGAACAGGTGGAAGAAACCAATATGAAGGTTCAACGGCTAAGATGGCAACGCAGCAAAGCACTGTGGAGTGCTTAGGGCATGTTGGAGCACAAAAGATAACACAACCATCCAATGCAGCTGAGGAAGTCTCCAGGTGTAACAACTTTTCATACCATTGGACCCAGGCTTCCAACGCCAAGAGAGTGGCACTATCTCTGTGCATCGACTTTTCCACTTAAATCTCCTTCACGCACAAGTATCTTTGTGCACACTCATCTATCCTAACCCCATCCACCCTCTTCAAGACCTGAGGCAATGGGGGAGTGGTGATGCAACTGGTGGAGGTGACCACTGGCAGTTGTAGTCACAATCCTGCACCTAAGCAGCCCACGGACCAGTGGTCGCTTGGCCCTGTAGGGCATCAGGGACATTCGGCAGCTTCCTGGGCAACTGAGCAGCACTCTCTAGGACAGGATTGCTCACCCTAATCAAGGGAGGGGACTAGAAATGGTGTCCCAAACATTGCCTGCCCTACAAACACCCGGTCAGCACACCGCAGCTGGCAGGTCATCCCTTTAAGTTGTTGAAACGAAAGAAAACATAATACAAAGAAACTCCTACTAGAGGCATGGAACATCAGAACATTACTTGATAGAGAGAATACCCCATGACCTGAGAGAAGAACAGCTCTAATCAGTAAAGAACTGGCGCAAGATAACATCGACATCACAGCTTTAAGCGAAACACGCTTACCAGAAGAGGGATCACTCAGCGAACCTACCACTGGATACACCTTCTTCTGAAGATAGAGCCTCAAATGAAGACAGAATCCACGGTGTTGGCCTAGCTGTCAAGACCAGTTTGCTCAAACAGCTGCCAGACTTGCCTGTGGGCATCAGCGAGAGGCTCATGAAGATCCATTTGCCTCTCAGCAAAGATCGGTATGCCACAATCATCAGGGCATATGCCCCAACACTGACCAGCACAGAGGAGACCATCGAGCAGTTCTCCTCTGACCTGAGTTCCGTCCTGCACTCAGTGCCCACAAATGACAAGCTGATACTACTGGGAGACTTCAACGCCCTCATTGGCCGGGACCATGAAAGATGAAAAGGAGTGATCGGCAAACACGGCGTGGGCAAAATGAGCAACAATAGCCTACTACTACTCAGCCAATGCTCAGAGTTCGAACTCACCATCATGAACACTATGTTCAGAATGGCAAACAAATATTAAACAACATGGATGCACCCACAATCAAAACAGTGGCATCTCATTGACTAGATCATTCTACGCCAGCGAGACATCCAGGATGTACAGATCACCAGAGCCATGAGAGTAGCTGAATGCTGGACAGACCACCGATTGGTTAGAGTAACTCTTCAAATGTGCATTGCGCCTCGCCATCCAAAACGTGCGCAGACAGTTCGTGCATTCTACAACGTGAGTCGTCTTAGAGATCCATATTATTTGCAAACATTCCAGTCCTGCCTGGATGACAAGCTCTCTGCCAAGGGACCACTCACTGGAAGCTCAACGGAGAAATGGAACCAGTTCAGAGACACAGTGAAGGAAACATCAAAGGCAGTCCTAGGCCTCAAACAATGCAACCACCAGTACTGGTTTGACGAGAACAACACTGCTATTAAAGACCTATTGAGCAAAAAGAACAAATCCTTTATGGAGTGGCAAAATAACCCAAACTCTGCTCCTAAAAAGGACAGATTCAAGTCTCTCCAAGCCACGGGGCAGCGGGAGATCAGGAAGATGCAAGACCGATGGTGGGAAAAAAAGGCAGAAGAAACCCAGCGCTTTGCTGATACAAAAAACTACAAACAATTTTTCAGTGCCCTCAAGACTTTCTATGGGCCATTAAAACCCACCACCACTCCCTTGCTATCCTCTGACAGTGACACTCTCATAAAAGATAAAAAAAGCATCAGCAACATCAGCAAAAGTGGAAAGAACACTTAAGTCAGCTTCTCAACCGACCCTCTTCAGTTGACCAAAGTGCCCTTGACCAGATCCCCCAAAACCGCACCATTGAACAACTTGACGTCCCTCCCTCAATAGAGGAAGTCCAAAAAGCCATTAAACAAATGAGTGTAGGCAAGACACCCGGTAAAGACAGGATCCCAACTGAGGTATACAAGGCCTTAAATGGAAAGGCACTCCATGCATTCTACATAGAGCTGACCAGCATATGGGAAGAGGAAGACATGCCCCCAGAACTCAGAGATGCCTCCATCGTAGCCCTATACAAGAACAAAGGTGCATGAGCAGCCTGTGACAACTACAGAGGCATCTCACTACTCTCCACTGCTGGAAAGATCCTTGCTCATGTTATACTCAACAGACTCCTGTCATCTGTTTCAGAGCAGAACCTGCCTGAATCACAATGTGGCTTCCGACCAGATCGTAGCACCATCAACATGGTCTTCACAGTGAGGCAAATGCAGGAAAAATGCCTTGAGCAGAACCTGAGTCTCTACATTGTCTTCATAGACCTGACAAAGGTGTTCAGTATAGTGAAGAGGGATGCATTGTGGGTGATCCTCAGCAAGCTTGTTTGCCCAGCAAAATTCGTCAAACTGATCCAGCTCTTTCATGTCGACATGACAGGGGAAGTCCTATCTGGTGGAGAGACTTCTGATCGCTTCAACATCTCCAATGGCATGAAACAAGGCTGTGTCCTCGCTCCGGTACTATTCAACCTATACTTCACCCAGGTATTACGACATGCTGTGATGGATCTAGACATAGGCATCTACATCAAATACCAACTGGATGGCTCACTATTTGACCTTCGCCACCTGACTGAAAAAACAAAGACAATAGAGAGACTCATCCTGAAAGCTCTCTTCAGAGATGACAATGTTCTCATGGCCCACCAAGAAAATCATCTCCATACTATTGTGGACAGGTTCTCTACAGCAACAAAACTGTTTGGCCTGACTATCAGCCTCAGCAAAATGGAGGTGCTGTTCCAACCTGCACCAGGGATGCCAACTAACCAGCCGTGCATTACAATCGATGGCACTCAGCTTTCTAATGTCAGAACTTTCAAGTACCTGGGCGGCATCATCGCCAACAATGGGTCCCTAGACCATGAGATTAATGCCAGGATCCAAAAGCCCAGCCAGGCACTGGGGCACCTGCGTTCCAAAGTCCTCCAACACAGCGGTATAAGCACTGCGATGAAGCTCAATGTTAATAATGCAGTCGTCCTCAGCTTGCTCCTGTACAGTTGTGAGACATGGACACTTTACTGGAATCACATGAAACAGCTGGAGCAATTCCACCAAAGGTCCCTCCAGTCAATCATGAGGATCCTATGGCAGGACCGAATCACCAATTAGAAAGTCCTTGATAGAGCCAACTCCACCAGCATCGAAGTAATGGTCCTCAAAACCCAGCTATGATGGTCTGGACACGTCATCTGCATGGACCCACAGCAAATACCAAGAAAAGTATTCTATGGTGAACTGTCAGCTGGACTCAGGAAACAAGGTCGACCAAAGAAAAGATTCAAGGATCAGCTAAAGTCAAACTTGAAGTGGGCTGGCATTACACCAAAGCAACTAGAACTTGCTGCCTCTGTCAGAAGCAGCTGGCCAACCCACATTAACCATGACACCACCACCTTTGAAGATGAATGATGTCGACATCTCGCCTCTGCGCGTGAACGCCGACACCAGGCCACAACCGCACCTCCTGTAATAACTGGTGTTCCATGCCCCATGTGCCACAAACTTTGAGTCTCAATCTTTGGACTTCAAAGCCACCTGAGGGTACATCAATAGATGATAATGCACAAAGACAATTGTCATTCTCGGTCACCGAGAGACTACCACTATACATATACATATACATATACATATACATATACATATACATATACATATACATATACATATACATATACATATACATGTGTATATATTAAATTTATATTACTGTAGAAAAAAATATTAATTCTATGTACCTTTAGCACAAGAAATGAGGAAAAGGGAAAAATCAAAAATCAAAAAGCCATAACATCCCGACTGAGTGACAAATGCCAAAAGCATATCTAGAATCCATATAAATTATTGCCTTTTTATCTTTGGCAATTATACAGGTGTGTTTTAGAGCCATGACTTCTGCATCATGAGTGCTAATATTAGAGGGCAGTGAAACTAACCACTCAGTGGCAAATTCTGTGACTACAGCAGCTCCAGTGTAGCATATGCCACCCCTCATAAAAGAGGAACCATCAGTAAATAAGACCAGATCTGGATTCTCTAAGGGAGTGTCCAAGAGATTATCTCAAGGATTTTCTGCCATGGACACTAGTGTTTCACAACTGTGTAATGGTTCTCCTGAAGTTGGTAAATCTGGAAGCAAGGTGGCAGGGTTAAGGGTTGTATAGTGTTTCAAGGTAATGTTTTTGCTTTTTAACGAGGTTATTTCATATCTTGTAATTCGCTGATCTGAGAATGCCTGTGTTCTATGCCTTAGCAACAATGTTCCTACCTCATGTGGGAACATAATTGTTAATGATCATCCCAATACTAGATCAACAGTTTTTGTCACCAGTAAGGCTATAGCAGTTACTCCTCTAAGACATGGTGGTGTTCCTGATGCTACTGGGTCCAGTTGGGCAGAATAATAAGCAATTGGGTGCTGAGAAGGTCCCAAAGTCTGAGTTAAAACACCTGAAGCTACCCCTCTTCACTCATGTACATACAAAGTAAATAGCTTGTTGTAATCTGGGATGCCTAGAGCACGGGCAGACAGGATAGTCTGTTTTAAGTCTGATAGAGGTGACAGGTATCCTGGCTCTAATTTGAGGGATTTAGGGACTGAATCCCTTGTTAGTGCTATAAGGGGTTTAGTAATTCCCCCATAGCAAGGAATCCTTGCTATATAAAACCCTGTTGCTCCTAAAATTGCTCTCAAGTGTTCCTTTTTTTAAAACTTTTACCTTCCGTCTTGGAGTCAATACTGTGTATTGGCTCCAAGGCAGAAGAGTGGTAAGGGCTAGGCAATGGGGGTCAAGTGACTTGCCCAGGGTGACACAGCTAGGAAGTGACTGAGGCCAGATTTGAGCCTCCCATCTCTAGGCCAGGTTCTCAATCAACTGAGCTACCCAGCTGCCCCCTCAACTGTTTCTTAGTGGTAGGAGTGCTTAAATTTTGAATATTTTCAATTTGTTTGGGAGAAATAGAGTGGGCATCCACAGTCAGGATGAACCCCAAATATTCTACTTTAGGGAAACACCACTGAACTTTATTCTTTGAGATCTTATGCCCTCTTTTGTGTAGTTCCAAAGAAGGTGCTTACTATCTTCCTGACATGCTTCTGCATCTGTTGAGCCAAGAGTAGATCATCTACGTATTTGATTAATAATTTACTATTCTTAAATGTTATATTATCTGTGTCTTGGCTCAATATTTGTGCAAAAAAACGCAGGCTTTCCACAAACCCTTGTGGCAGATGACTCCATGTATATTTGAAGCCCTACCAGGTGAAAGCAGAGATATGCCTGGAGTTCTCATTTTGGTATGTAAAAAAAAAAATGAGCACAAGTCTAATAATGTAAGGTATGTAGCTGTGCTATGAATAGAAGAAATAATCATATGTATGTTGGAAACTACAGAGTGTCTCTTTATAAAGTAGTTGTTCACAGCCCTCAAATCCTGTATGAATCTATAGAGGTACTTGCAATCTGACCCTATTTTTGTTTTTTTAACAGGTAGGAAGGGCGAATTGTATTCAGATTTACAAGGGATTATTATTCCCTGGTCAATTAATGAGTGTATTACTGCGTTATACCCTCAAATACCTCTTTTGAGAGGGCATACTGAGGGATAGAAGGAGGTGGGCTAGATTGAGTTTTTATCTGCACAAGAACAGCCGACTTAACTGAGCCTACATTGGAAGAAGATATGGCCCAAAGAGACTCCGGTATATCTGCAGGTATTACAAAGGTGGGATATTATTTCCCCTCCTGACTCTCTGAGAGAAATACAGGGTATAATTTTAAAGATTCCTCAGGTACTTCCAATGACAAGGAACTATCTGGAGAGCAAGTTATTGTGGCGCTGAGTTTTCATAGAAGGTCCTTCCCCAGCAAATTTAAAGGGGAGTCAGGCATCAAAAGGAAGGAATGTGTTACTTCTAGAGGTCCTACAGACACCATTCTAGGGGAAAGGGTTTTTTTTTCCCCTTTTAAACATTATTTTATTTGGTCATTTTCAAACATTATCCATTGGAAAGAAAGATCATTTTCTTTTCCTCCCCCACACTTCCGCCACCCATCCCATAGCCAACGCATGATTCCTTTGGGTATCACATGTGTCCATGATCCGAACCCATTTCCATGTTGTTGGTATTTGCATTAGGGTGTTCATTTAGAGTCACTCCTCAATCATATCCCCTCAACCCCTGTAGCCAAGCAGTTGCCTTTCCTCGGTGTTTTCACTCCCACAATTTGTCCTCTGCTTGTGGGTAGTGTTTTTTCTCCTAGATCCCTGTAGATTGTTCAGGGACATTGCATTGACACTAATGTAGAAGTCCATTATGTTCGATTGAACAACATTGTATCAGTCTCTGTGTACAATGTACTCCTGGCTCTGCTCCTTTAGCTCTGCATCAGTTACTGGAGGTTGTTCCAGTCTCCATGGAATTCTTCCACTTTATTATTTTTTTAGCACAATACTATTCCATCACCAACTTATACCATAATTTGTTCAGCCATTCCCCAAATGAAGGACATTCCCTCATATTACAATTTTTGGCCACCACAAAGAGTGCAGCTTTGAATGTTTGTGTACAAGTCTTTTTCCTTATTATCTCTTTGGGGTACAAACCCAGCAGTGCTATGACTGGATCAAAGGGCAGACAGTCTTTTTACCCTTTGGACATAGTTCCAAATTGCCCTCCAGAATGGTTGGATCAGTTCACAACTCCACCAGCAATGAATTAATGTCCCTACTTTGCCACAACCCCTCCAGCATTCATTGCTTTCCTTTGCTGTCATGTTAGCCAATCTGCTAGGTGTGAGGTGATACCTCAGAGTTGTTTTGATTTGCATCTCTCTGATCATAAGAGGTTTAGAAACCTTTTTCATGTTCTCATTAATAGTTTTTATTTCTTTAACTGAAAACTGCCAATTCATGTCCCCAGCCCATTTATCAATTGGTGAATGGCTTGATTTTTTGTACAATTGATTTAGCTCTTTGTAAATTTGAGTAATTAGACCTTTGTCAGAGGTTTTTGTTCTGAAGATTGTTTCCCAATTTGTTGCTTTCCTTCTGATTCTAGTTACATTGGTTTTGTTTGTACAAAAACTTTTTAATTTGATGTAGTCGGAATTATTTATTTTGCATTTTCTGACTCTTTCTAAGTCTTGCTTTGGTTTTAAAATCTTTCCTTTCCCAAAGGTCTGACATATATACTATTCTGCGTTCACCTAATTTACTTATAGTTTCCTTCTGTATGTTCAAGTCATTCACCCATTCTGAGTTTATTATGGTGTAGGGTGTGAGTTGTTGATCCAAACCTAATCTCTCCCATACTATCTTCCAATTTTCCCAGAAGTTTTTGTCAAATAGTGGGGTTTTGTCCCAAAAGCTGGGGTCTTTGGGTTTGTCATAGACTGTCTTGCTGAGGTCTCTTACCCCAAGTCTATTCCACTGACCCTCCTTTCTGTCTCATAGCCAGTTCCAAATTGTTTTGATGACCACTGCTTTATGATATCATTTGAGGTCTGGGAATACAAGGCCACCTTCCTTTGTCTTTTTTTTCATTATTTCCCTGGATATCCTTGATCCTTTGTTTTTCCAAATGAACTTTGTTATATTTTTTCCTAATTCAGTAAAAAGTTTTTTTGGAAATTCAATGGGTATGGCACTAAATAAATAGATAAGTTTGGGTAGGATGGCCATTTTTATTATATTAGCTCGTCCTACCCATTAGAAGTCAATGTTTATCCAATTGCTCAAGTCTAGTTTTAGTTGTGTGGGAAGTATTTTGTAGTTGTGTTCATATAGCTCCTGTGTTTATCTTGGCAGATAGATTTCTAAGTATTTTATATTATCTAGGGTGATTTTGAATGGAATTTCTCTTTCTACTTCTTGCTGCTGAGATGTGTTGGAGATATATAGAAATGCTGATGACTTATGTGGGTTTATTTTGTACCTGCACCTTTGCTAAAGTTCTTGATTATATGGACTAACTTTTTGGTTTATTCTCTAGGATTCTTTAAGTAGACCATCATATTATCCACAAAAAGGGACATTTTGGTCTCCTTATTGCCAATTTTAATACCTTCATTTCCTTTTTCTTCTCCAATTGCTACAGCTAGTATTTCTAGTATAATGTTAAATAATAGAGGTGATAATGGGCATCCTTGTTTCACTCCTGATCTTATTGGGAATGCATCTAGTTTTTCCCCATTGCAGATATTTGCTGATGGTTTTAGATATATACTATTTATTATTTTTAGGAAAGACCCTTCTCTTCCTATGCTTTCCAGTGTTTCTAATAGGAATGTGTGTTGCATTTAACAAAGGCTTTTTATGCATCTATTCATATAATCATGTGATTTTTCTTGGTTTGCTTGTTGATGTGGTCAATTATGTGGATGGTTTTCCTAATATTGAACCAGCCCTGCATTCCTGGGCTAAATCCTACTTGATCATGATGAATGACCCTTTTGATCACTTGCTGGAGTCTTTTTGCTAGTATCCTATTTAAGATTTTTGCATCTATATTCATTAGGGAGATTGGTCTATAATTTTCTTTCTGTTTTTGACATGCCTGGTTTTGGAATCAGTACCATGTTTGTGTCATAAAATGAATTTGGTAGAACTCCCTCTTTGCTTATTATGCCAAATAGATTGTTTAGTATTGGGATTAGCTGTTCTTTGAATTTTGATAGAATTCACTTGGGAATCCATCAGGCCCTGGGGATTTTTTCTTAGGGAGTTCTTTGAAGTCCTTTTGGATTTCTTTTTCTGATATGGGATTATTTAAGAATTCTATTTCTTCTTCTATTAGTCTAGGTAAATTATATTTTTTTAAATATTTGTCCATATTGTTCAATTTCTTTAGCTGATATGGGGTTGTTTAGGTAGTCTATTTCTTCTTATGTTATCCTAGGCAAATTATATTTTCATAAATATTCAACCATATCACCTAGTTTGCCATATAATTGGGCATAAACATTTTTAATGATTGCCTTAATTTCTTCTTCATTAGAGGTGATGTCTCCCTTTTCATCTTGGATACTGTCAATTTGGTTTTCTTATTTGCTTTTTTAAATTAGATTGACCAGTATTTTGTCCACTTTATTTATTTTGTCAAAGTACCAGCTTCTAATCTTCTTTATTAAATCAATAGTTCTTTGTCTTTCAATTTTATTAATTTCTCCCTTAATTTTTAGGATTCTAATTTAGTCTTCATCTGAGGATTTTTAATTTGTTTACTTTCTAGTTTTTATAATTTGCATGCCCAATTCCTTGACCTCTGCCTTCCCTAGTTTGTTAACATTTGAACTCGGGGATATAATTATTATTTTCATTGCATTGTGATCTGAGGTTGCATTTATTATTTCTTTCATTTTGCATTCTTAACAATGTTTTTATGCCCTACTACATGGTCAATCTTTGTGAATGAACCATGTGCTGCTGAAAAGAAGGTGTATTCCTTTTTATCCCTATTTATTTTCCTCCACATATCTACTAACTCTAATTTTTCTAAGATTTCATTCATTTCCCTTACCTCTTTCTTATTTATTTTTAGGTTTGATTTATCTATTTCTGATAGGGTAAGGTTCATGTCTCCCACTAGTATAGTTTTTTCTATCCATTTCATCCTTGAACACCACTAGTTTCTCCTTTAGAAATTTGGATGCTACGCCATTTGGTGCATACATGTTGAGTACTGATTTTTCCTCATTGTCTATACTGCCTTTCATCAGGGTATATTTACCTTCCCTATCTCTTTTAACTAGATCTATTTTTACATTGGTTTTGTCAGATATCATAATTGAGACTCCTGCCTTCTTTCTCATCAGTTGATGACCAATAGATTTGGCTCCATTCTCTTACTTTTACCCTATGTGTGTCTACCTTCCCCATGTGCATTTCTTGTAGACAGCATATGGTAGGGTTTTGTTCCTAATCCTCTCTGGTATTCACTTGCATTTTATGGGTGAGTTCATTCCATTCACATTCAGAGTCATGATCACCAGCTGTGTATTTCCCAGCATTTTGATTTCCACTCCTAGTCCTGCCTTTTCTTCTTTCACTATTTCCTTCTACACCAATGTTTTGTTTTTAATCAGTCCCTCTAATTCCCACCATTATTTTACTTCACTTTGTACCCCCTCCCTTCTTATTTCTCTTTTATTTTATTTAGTCTTTTTAATCTAACCCCAACCTATCCCTCCCTTGTACTGCCTTATATGGTGCAAATCAATTCCCTGCCACAATGTATTTGATTGTTCTTCCTTCTTTGAGTCAATTTCATAACATATAAGCTTTGAGTATTTCCTATCACTTTGCTGAGCAATTACATGAGTCGATGGGGATATGATTGGGTATGTAGACTCTAAATGATAATCCTAGTGCAAACATCAACAACATTGAAATAGGTTCTGATCAAGGACACATGTAAAAATGAGTCCCCCTAATTCCCAACCTTATTTTACTTCACTTTCTACCCCACCTCCCTTCTTATTCCCCTCTTATTTGCATTACAATCTTTTTAAACTACCCCCACCCTCTCACTCCTTTGTGCTACTTCCCTCCCCACCAGTTCATTTGTTACCCTTCTACTTTCATATAGGGTGCTAATCAATTCTCTGCCCCATTGGATTGGATTGTTCTTCCCTCCTTGAGTCAATTTCAATGCACATAAGAACTTAGTATTTTCTATCTCCAACCTCTTTACACTTTCACTGTTCTACCCCCACCCCGTCATGTGCTTCTTTTTGACATATAAATTTACCCCATTTTGTTTCTTTCCCCATTTCTTTTAGTATTAACCTCTTTTTAGCTTTTGTTTTGAATATATACACATATATGTATTTATTATATTATATATGTATTTATGCATACATATATCTATCTATCTATCTATCTATATCTATATCTATATCTATATTTGTGTCTTGGCATTTCATCCTATACAGTTTGTCACTGTTCCCCCTAAGTATAATTCTTCTAGCTACCCAGGTAATAATAAAAATTTTTAAGAGTTACCAATGACCTCTTTTCTCATAGATATTCATATCATTTTCAACTATTAGGTCTCTTAAAAAAAGTTGTTAGGTTTTTTTGTTTGTTTGTTTTCCTTTTGTTTTTCTTTTTCCCTCTTTCTTAAGTACCTTTTTATGATTCTCTTGAGTTCTGTGCTTGGGCATCAAATTTTCTGTTCAGGTCTGGTCTTTTCTTTACAAATGCTTGGAATTCTTCTATTTTGTTGAATGACCATGCTTTCCCCTCTATGAATATAGTAAGTTTTGCTGGGTATTTGATTCTTGGTTATAGACCTAGTTTCCTTGCCTTTTAGAATATCATATTCCATGCCTTTTGGTCATTCAATATAGATGCAGTCAGAGTCTGTGTTATCCTCACTGTAGTTCCATGGTATCTGAATGACTTCTTTTTAGCAGCTTGTTATATTTTTTCCTTGGTCTGATAGTTCTTGAATTTGGCTATATCATTCCTGGGTGTTATCAATTGGGGATTAAGTACAGGGGATGATCTGTGGATTCTTTTAATCTCTACTTTTCCCTCTTGTTCTAGAATATCATGGCAGTTTTCTTGGATAATTTCCTGTAGTATGATGTCCAGGTTTTCCCTTTTATCATGGTCTTCTGGTAGACCAATTACTGGGACCCATCAAAGACCACATTTTTTTTAAACCCTTACCTTCCATCTTACAATCAGTACTGTGTATTGCCTCCAAGGCAGAAGAGTGGTAAGGGCTAGGCAACGGGGGTCAAGTGACTTGCCCAAGGTCACACAGCTGGGAAGTGTCTGAGGTCAGTTTTGAACCTAGGACCTCCCATCTCTAGGCCTGGATCTCAATCCACTGAGACACCCAGCTACCCCCAAAGACCATGTTTTTTGACATGGTCCATGTGGAAACTGAGTATTGCAAAGCAGCCCCCAGGAAGGTTGGAAACATGCACTGAAGCCCCCCCCCCCAGTGACTTTCATTATTAACTTCCCCTTATTATTGGAATTGCTATGATTATTATTCTTATATAGCCCCAGGAAAAATAGATGAGAGCAATATGCTTTTAGGGTTAATACTGATGTCTAACTCTGTTCCCCTAGGATATTAACAACATGCTTGCAGGGTTAATACTGATGTCTAACTCTGTTCCCCTAGGATATTAACAACATGCTTGCAGGGTTAATACTGATGTCTAACTCTGTTCCCCTAGGATATTAACAGGATATTTTATGGGTGAGTTCATCCCATTCACGTTCAAAGTTATGATTGTCACTTGTGGATTTCCTGGCATTTTGATATCTTCCCCTAGTTCTGACCTTTCTTCCCTAGCTATATCTTTTTCAACCAGTGATTTACTTTAGGTCAGTCCCCCTCGTCCCCTCCTTTAGTATGCTTCCCTTTCTAGCCCCTCCCTTTTTATACTCCCTCCCTCTCCCCCTCCTTAATTTTCCTTTCTTTCTTGCCCTGTTGGATGAGATAGAATTCAGGATCCCACTGGATCTAGATGTTCTTCCCTCTCAGATTTGATTTCACTGAGAGTAAGGTTTAAGTAATACCACTTCATGCTCTCTTCCTCTCCTTCTCATATGAGAGATATTCCCCTCCCCTTCCCATGTGTATCTTTGTATGGGAAAGGTTATTCTACTTAGTCCCCCCCATTTCTTGAAGTAAGTCTTAGTATTGTCAATGCTTCCCCCCTCCCTGTTCCTTTCTTTGACCCCTCTTTCACCAAATCTTCTTGATGCCCCAATATTTCCCTATGCATGATTCTTCTAACTACTCTTATGGTGCATACCATTTTTGAGAGTTACACAAAACATTTTCCCCACATATTAATATATATAATTTGATGTAAATGTAGTCCTTATAGAAGAGAGTTTGACTTAAAGAAAAAGATAAGATTTATCTCCTTTTCTCTTTCTTTCATATTTACCTTTTCATGTTTCTCTTGCTTTCTGTGATTGGATATCAAATTTTCCAGTAAGTTCTGGTCTTTCTTAGCAAATGCTTGGAAATCTTCTATTTTGTTGAATGCCCATACTTTCCCCTGGAAGTATATAATCAGTTTTGCTGGGTAGTTGATTCTTGGTTGGAGACCCAGCTCTCTTGCCTTTCTAAATATCGTGTTCCATGCTTTGAGGTCTCTTAGTGTGTTAGCCACTAAGTCCTGTGTGATCCTTATGGGAGCCCCCCTATGTCTGAAGCTCCTCTTCTTGGCGTCTTGTAGGATTTTCTCCTTTTCTTGGAAGCTCTTGAATTTGGCGATTACATTCCTGGGGGTTGTCTTTGGGGGATTTAGTATAGAGGGTGTTCTATGAACCCTTTCTATTTCTATTTCACCACCTTGCTCCAGAACATGTGGGCAATTTTCTTCTATAATCTCCTGTAGTATAGCATCGAGACTTTTTTATCTCTGGTTTTTCGGGTAGACCAATAATTCTCACATCTCTTCTTCCTCTGTTTTCCAGGTCTGTGACCTTTTCAGTGAGATATTTTGTGTTTTCTTTTAATTCATTAAAATTTTGGCTTTGCTTTATTCATTCTTGATGTTTTGCATGTTCACTGTCTTCCGGTTGCTTAATTCTGGTCATTAGGGACTGGTTTTGCTTTTCAGCTTTGTCTGCCCTTCTAGATGCTTCCAGCTCTTTCTCCAGTTGTGAAGTCTTGTCTATCAGATTGCTGATCTCTTTCTCCCATTTTTCTTTCCAGGAGGTTTCCATCTTTTGGTTAAGCTCCAATTTGAGTTCTTCCATCTTGTAGATAATTTCCATTTTGTGAGGCATGTTTTGATTTTGTTTGGATTTCATCCTCTTTCTCTTCTTTTCCTTGGGTACTCCCGCCATAAAAGTTTTCCATAGTCACCTTTTTCCCTTTCTTCCTGGAGGCTTGATTTTGGGCCATGTGAGCCATCCCTTTGGTGGTTTTATTCCCCTTTCCTTTTTGGTCTGGGGTCTGGGTGATATCGGTGGGTTTTCTGTGAATTTAGGTTGCCTCAGACTAGTTCTTCCCAGCCTCCAAGGTTTCTTAGAGCGCAGGCCCCTGTGCTCAGCACGGCCTCCCCTTTGCTCAGCGCAGCCTCTCAGTGCGGCTGCTCCTTTGCTCAGAGCAGAATTTTCCCGTGAAACCACCCTGAGAGTTCATTTCCTTGCAGTCTTTAGATCCCAAGGACCCTGGTGTGCCCTCCCCCAGCCCCAGACAGTGACGCTCCTCACTCACTCGCTGTCCCAGTGAGCGCTCTGATACCTTACTCTGGTTTGGTGGGGGGGAGGGGGGGTGGGCTCAGTTCATGTTTTTGTGCAGACTTTTCCTCCTCCTTATAGTGTGGAAATGTTCAAGCCCCATGTACCTTTGTTTCTATGGGGTGCTGGAGAGTCCCTCTGTTCTTCCAAAGGTGATTTTTATGCTCTTTTGAGGTAGTATATTTCGTTCAGTGCTAGGGAGAGGAAGCACTTCGCGTATAGATTGCAGCCATGTTAACCTCTTTCATAGATATTTCTTTGAAAACAAGTGTGCAAATTTCTTAAGTATACAGAATTAATCCTTGATCATAAAATTCCCAGATATCCCTATTCTCCTTGAATCACAAATAATTTTCACTTTAAAAAATTAAATAATGAATATTTTAAGGAATGTATTAATTGCTAAGAGAGATAATCAAGGGCCTCAAGTCTATGCATGTGAGCACAGTCCCCTCCACATCCCTCCACAATACACTGACATGCACATATAAACAATCACATAGATCTTTATGCCTCACTCATTGCCTTTACTGTCTTGTCTTCGAAAAAATTGTGTCTAAGGGGACTGAGAAGTGACATTTACTTTCTGAGTATGCAGTAGTCAAATGCAAACTGAGATCTGGGCTCAGCTGGCAGATGAGTACAAGTGTTTTCTTTCAGCTTTTCCATATTACATTCACTGGGGATGGAGGTGATGAGGAAACTGAAGGGTTGGGCTAGGTTTGTCAACAACAGATAGATGTTCCCTGGAACACTGGAAAAATAGAGTTGGTAGGATTTCCCTTCAAAACCACACCCCAGGACCACTGCATGGGAATCACAACAGATGTCTCATAGTCTGTGAATCCTGGGCCATTCTGCAAATTAAGATTTCCATTGGCTTATAATAATACCTTTCCAGCAATGTTGCCTTTCACTTAAAAGATGTGCCAAGTACTGTTGATTTCATGGGAACTGGGATGTTTTGAGTTGCAGAGGATCTTTGAGTACTTCTGCATTTTGTTGTAATTATTGGTCCTAACAGATTGTGAGATCTGGGATCTGTATTGTGTGTGGTACCTTGCACTTAAGTGACAGGCACTCAAAAATAATTGAATTTAAGACCATCCTTGTTCCCTATGCTTTGCCTAAATCTTTCACTATATCCATTATTTCCTCTTACTTTGCTTTGGATGGGGCATTTGGTCACAAGGGTACTAAAGACAGCTGATTCTGTTTCAATATATTCTTAAGTTTTGTCAATAAATCAGCTAGGTTATTAAGTAGGTTCAGATATTCCCCTGGTTTCTCAGCATGTAATTCATTTTTGTATTGATGTCCAAAGCTATTAACTGTGGATAGAAATGTTTCACTCACCTATTCTTGCTTATTCCTTTTGTCCTCAACACTTGAATTGAAGATAAGGTATCTAGCTCTCTTTGCTCCCCTCAATCTTCTGGCTGTCATAGATTATAACTGATTCCCCTGATTCTGAAGGCAGCTTGAGAGGTTCATTTTGTTTTTATTTTGTTTTTAGTTTTGGAGTCCTGGGTTAACATTTTTTTTGAAATACACAGAACTATTTTCAAATCACTCAAGTACTTAAGCAAATATTATCTTGGGAAGCAGGCCTAAGGCTTGGGTGCATAAGGGGAGGAAAAGGGAAAGTAATTTGTCAGACAAGAGGGACTGTTATCTATTTAATATTTCAGGGAAGAGTACACAAACTGACTCCTCTCATTAAAGCAAGAGGAAAGAAAAAGTATGGAACCATGAAAAAAAGGCAATGAATTGGGAGGCAGTGAACATGAGTTGGAATCTTGGTTTTTCAAGTTACTACCCTGTGTGATTTGGGGCAAATTATTTAACCTCCTGGGCTCATCTAGTCTATAAAATGAGGGAATTGAATTAGATGACTCCCAAGGTCCCTTTCAGGTCCAAATTAACAAACCTAAACTCAGGAGTTTTCCTACATATTTTGTCAGTTAGGTGATGCCATCTGGAGTACTCCAAATAATAACAGCTACAATTCTGTCCTATCAGTCTGGTCCAATATATGAAGTTTTGAGCTTTAAAAAAAGAGTTTCCTGTTTCAAAATGTAAACACCCTTGGTCTGGGTAACAAATAAACACCTCAATGTGAATTTGGATATAGAAAATTACACAATTAACTTTCAACCTGAGGGAAGGGGTGAGTGAGGTAGGAAGAGGCAAAAACCAAGGCAGTTTTAAAGGTGGCATCAAATTTTCACTTGTGCTATGAATTATATAGAATTTACACTCAAAATCTTGCATTTGAGGATTCCAATATTCCCTCAGTGTGTCAGAACTCCTTATAGAAAAAATACTTTACCAGAAGCCACCCTCCAAAAAAAAATAAATAAAAACAGCCAAGAGCCACTCTGTCAAGGAAGGAAGAAAATGAGCATCTATTAAACATCTACTATGTCAAACTCTGCACTAAAACACTTTCCAAATTTTGTCTCATTTGATCCGATAAAAGTACTGAGAGTTTTGTGCTAATATTATCCCTATTTTACAGCTGAAAAAATTAAATCAGCAGAGTTTAAATGATTTTTCAATGATCACACAGCTAGTAATATATCTGAGACTGGATTTGAACTCATCTTCTAATTTACTCAAGTACAGTAATCTACACCTACCTGCATCTAGGCAAGAAAATGCAATTGTATTAAGGAATAACCTAGAATTTTCATATATATAGCAGATAAGTGCAGCCAAAAAAAACCTTGGATTTATGTTCTAAAGACCAGGACTGAAGTCAAGTTTTCTTATATATTCTCTATATTTTTTTCAGCCAAATAACTAAACCTTAGTATTTTTGCCTTTTATCTGCAAAATGGGAAAATTGCCTCACAGGTTTGTTAAAAAGGTAAAATGAAATAAAAGAAACAATTTTGTAAAATGAAGATTATTACAAATATTTAAAGAGTATTTCTATTGGCCTATAGCAAAACATTATTTAATGCCTATATCTATAACTTTCTACAGCCTTAACATCTATAGAAATTTAAGTTCTTTGAAAATACTCATCAATCAGCACTCACAGGAACCAAGATTACACAGGTACCATCTTTATCTTCAAGATGATAACCCAGTGAAAGCAAACCTATGGCACAGGTGCCAAAGATGGCACACAGAGCATTTTCTGTGGACACTTGGCCACCACCCCTGCTTCATTACTAGAAAGGCAGAGGGACTCAAGTGGAACTGCTCCCCTCCCCCTCTCCACTATGGCTGAGCCCAATGGGAGAACTTCCTCCCTCCTCTGTGTGGGATAAGAGTGGGGGCAAGGTGCACCCAAAACTTGATTGGGGGAGGGTCATAGCATAACATCTCTGGAGGGAGGAATGGGCACAACACTCAGTCTGGGGGGAGTGAGATAGGGTTAGGACCTGGCACTCCATCTCTAAAAGGTTCACCTGTAATAATAATATTACAACCCCTTCTGTAATAACCCCCTCTGTAATACCTGCTCTGTAATAACCCTTCAGTAGTCATTGGGCAGCTAGTTTGCACAGAGGGTAGAACACTGGGCCTGGTGTCAGAAAGTCTGATCTTCCTAATTTAAAATATGGTTTTAGGCACTTACTATATATTTGGCCCTGGAGGAGCTGCTTGTTCTGCCTCAGTTTCCTCATCTGTCAAATGAGTAGGAAAATTGCCAAGAAAACCCCAAATGGGGTCAAAGAGAGTCTGAAAGCCTGAACAACAATAGCAGCCACACAATTTAATTCACACAAAAAATATATTATGTGTAGGGTTCTTGTCTCCAGGATAAAAAAGATGTATTTTATAACCATTATACATTCTATGTGCAAGGAACTTACAATCTGCTAGGAATACAACCTGCATACAAAGAATAAAAGATCAAGTGTGATAGGGGCAAAGGAGAAACTCAGTAAAACAGTTTCTTAGGGAATGTGAGAAGGGAACGAAATTTTCAGATGGAGGAATCAGAAAGGCCTTTATGAAAAAGTCAATATCTGAGCTGATCCTTAAAGGAAGAGAAAAGTTGCATCAGAGGGAAATGATGAGGAAGAGTGTTCTAGGCCAATCAGTACATAGAAGTATAGAAAGGTTCAGAAAGGTAAGACAAAATCAAGAAAGAGTCTGTTTGTATTACAGATTTTGTATAAAGTGACCTCAAACTGGAAAGGTAGGTGGATGGGTTAAAAATATTATGAACATTAAAATAATTTTTAGAAAGGAAGCACAGAATAATGGGTAGAAGACAGGCTTTTGTAGTCAGGAATATCTAGATAAAAGTCTTGACACTAAGAGGCTCTGTGACCCTAGGCAAGTCATTGAACTTCTTAATCCCCAGGGAACTCTCTAAGACTGTTATTTAATAGATGCAGCTGTATATTGATAGAGGAAATTGCCTTCTTGAGATTTCTGTAGGCCAATGAAATTGTAGGTCTGTTGGAAGAAAAAATATTTATATCTATCTGAAAGACTGCTCTAACTTTTGCATACAGATTTCTATTGAGCAAAGGATTCTAAACATGGAGGGTGGTAAAATTTTGAACTCCTTGCTGGTATATTAAAACTCTGCCTAGCAGCAAAAGGTTTAAAAAAATCTCCTGGAGAGGATGTGTAGCTTCTATTCTCAGGGGCTTTTGGCACTGTTCAGACTCCCCAAAGGTTGAAATTAAGTCACTTTTAATTAGGTTTCTCTTCTCCATGAAAAACTGATCTGTGACATTTTCATTGAATTTCAGCGTGTGGCTTTTTAGCACAAAATTGATTACAATGCTAACAGAATAACACAAATACAGTAACTGGGTCATAGCCATCCAAACATTTTATTGGCTTGTTTTAAATTTTAGATAAAAATCCTCAGACTCTTTCCCCCTGTTCTTTTTCATTATGACTGGGAAGATCAGAGCATGACAACATCCTTCCTTCCATTTTCTAATGGATCTGTGAGCCTATCCACGTGCCAGAAACAGATTTAAGAGCTAAATAAATGCTTTTTAAATGGAGTTGAATGCGGACATTTCCTTTATTGGTGGAAATCCCATGCTCTCCTATAGATCTTTTTTATGCCTTTTAAAAAAAAATGCATTTTTTGGTTTGTTAGTTACTTTAAAGTTCCCAGGTATCTCCCCCTCTCTCTCCCAGCCCCACTACATTAGAAAAAGTAGATATCTTTCCCACAAGATTTAAACCCACCTGCTGAAGGCTTCACTCTGGGCCTTCTACCTATTTTGTACATAGAAAGTGCCACGTCCCAGTCTTCCATTTCTTATTCATTACTCTTATTACGTGACTTAACACTCCCAAACGTGCTCCCCTGAAAATGTTTGACAGAACACCATTTTTTGGCATATTATTCCTAATGTGGTAGAGTTTATAGATTTTGAAAGAATGTTTCCATAGGATGAGTCAGAACAAAAGGTTGTGGTTAAGGAACAAAGCCCGTTAAGGCCCTGAAAATCCAGTTTTTATACTAGAAAACAGAGTTTTCTAAGGTAAAAGTCTCATATGTTCTTTAGAACTTTGGGCAATACATGTATGTTTTACCATCATTGTAACTCATTTTTCAGTTTTTTCTAGTCACAGTATTATTTGTTATTTTTTGTAGAATTGTTTTATTGCAAAAATCTAAGATTTTGTCACTGTGGGTACACCTAATGCAGAAAATAATCCTTCTGTAATTCAGGAAATGATTCTGGAAAACTTCTATGGCTCAAATTTCCATATTCTTTGGCCAACATGGTAATCAAGTCATCTATCAATAAGCCAGCACTTATTAAGCACCTATTGTTCACCATATACCCTAGTAAGGGCTGGGGATACAAATATATAAATAAAACAGTTTCCACCTTCAAGGAGCTTATATTCTACAGAGGTTAACAACATATGCATATAGTTGTAAATATGTTTATATACATATATATATGAATTCGTATAAAATAAGTATAAATATAATCTGATATAGGTAGCAGGAAGGTACTCACAAATAGGAGAAAGGGGGGAAACTAAAAAATGTTTCATGCAAAGGTGAGTTAAATTTTGAAGGATACTAAAGGTTTTAAGAGGTAAAGGTAAAGAGGAAGTGCATTCTCAGCATGAGAAAAAGTCAGTCAGATGCCCAGAGATGTTAGATGAAATGTCATATGTTAGAGACAGCAAGAAAGAGAATTTGACTAACCCATTTGCCTAAATGAAGCCTAAGTAATAAGGCTGGGAAGATAAATTGGAATAAAGCTATAAAAACTTTAAATACCAAGTAAAGGAATCTATCTTCATAAGTTCAAATCTGGCCTCAGATTCTAGCTGTGTGACCCTGGGCAAGTCATTTAGCACTGTTTACCTCAGTTTCCTCATTTGTAAAATTAGTTGGAGAAACCATTCCAGTATCTTAGTCAAGAAAACACCAAATGAGCCCATGAAAAGCCAGACAGATCCAATTGTACAACAACAGCAATATTTGATCTAAGAGGCAATAGGAAACCCCAAATTGATTGAGCACTGGAATGGTGTGGTCAGATCTGTGCCTTAGAAAAATCACTTTGATAGCTAAGTGGATAATGGATTGGAGAGGAGATAGTTGAGGCTGAGAGACCCAGCAAAAACCTATTGCAATAATACCAGCCAGAGGTAATGAGACCCAGAAATAGAAAAATATCCATGTGAATAAAGAAAAGGTGACAAAGTTAAGACATATCAGAATTGGCAAATAAACTCCTCTGGTATCTCTTGGACAAGTATTCAGTTCATCAGAGGGTCCATAATGAAAGTTTTCTCAACTTAGTAACAAAATCGCAGCCATTAGGAAAACAAGGTCACTGACAAACCATGATAAAACAATAAAGTAGGACATTGATGGAGAAAAATATTTTTCAACTTCAAAACCAATCTGAAGGCAAGATTCTTATACTAGAAAACTCTGGTGGCAATAAAAAGACCCCAGTAACTGCAAAGGCTTTATTGCTGAATCATAAACCTTCCCTTCTTTTACTATACCATCTTGAGATGAGAATGCTATTCATGGTTCTGTTCCTAATTGAGGCACTGGTGTCTATGATTCTGTAAGCTTGAATAGGGTAGAAGTTTCATAGACTCAGAGATCCAGTTTGCAGAACTTCTGTCCTCTAACATAGTCATATAAGTCCTCCTGGTTGATAATGTATTTCTCCTTTAAGATTTAAAAGAATACTTTGCCTCTACCTCTCTAAATTCACTTACCTTTCATCTTTTTGTGCTATAATTATTTGTGTGTAATATCCCCCTTGAGAAGCTAACTGGTTAATTTTGGAAAATGCAAATTGTATTCTTGGTTTTTATTATACAATCAGTCCTAAAAAAGCTCTCTTTTGTATCTCTCTAATATTGTAGATGATGTTGTGTTTGCACTTTAGTTGTGTAGAATGGAAGAGAACCATATTAAATAACATCAAGGGTTGAGAATAAGAATTATGTTTTATCTACATTATATATCTGTCTTCTTGCCTAGCATATAGTTCTGCTCACAGTAGATCATAGAATCAAAAGATCGTTGATTTAGAGCTGTAAGATGTCTTTCAGATCATCTTGTCCAGTTTTATAAATGAGGAAACTAGTCCCCAAAATAACAAATTACTTGCCCATGGCCTCAGATGGGAAATAGTTAGGATAGGAACTTAGATCTAATGACAGCAAATGATCTTTCCATATTATTCTTTATTGCTGCTACCATGTTTAATAATGCAATAATCATTGAGGAAGAGAATAAAAGAGTGGATACAGAGTTGACCAAGCAGAAAAAAATTATTGGCTTAGGTTCTGCCTCTATTTGTGTAATCCTGGTTTCTCATTATACTTCTTAGTAACTCAAGCAAATCTCTATGACTTTAGGAGAGTCCTTCAACTGGAGCTCCCTAGAAAAGCCAAATAATGGTGCTACTTGGTGGTGATTATAAAAATATGGTTTCTATTTTTTATTCAATAAGCTTTGATTCAATACCTTCTCCACACAAGGTACTGGTTCTGGGTGATAGTGACACAAAGACAAAAATATTATGTGGCTTCCCCTCAGGAAGTCTAACATCTAATGAACAATAGCCAGCATAATAGTTGGCATTTGTATGGAACTTTACAAAGCAATTCTCAAATATTAACTCATCTTCACAAAACCCCTGGGAAGTAGATACTATTATTTTAGAGATGAGGGAAGGGAAGGGAAGAAGGGAAGAAGCATTTTTGTAGTGATGACTATGTTCCAGACATTTAAAAAATATTCTCACTTGAACCTCATGACAACTCTGCAAGATAGGTGCTATTATTATTCCCATTTTGCTGCTAAAGTAAACTGAGGTTAAGTGATTTTTCCGGAGTCACACAGCTGGTACAAGTGTCTAAGTACATATTTGAACTCAGTTCTTCCTGACTCCAAGCTTGTCATTCTCTCCACTGTATCACCTAGTTGCCAAATGAAGAAACTGACGCAGGCAGAGGTTGGGAGACTTGCCCAGCTAGGAAGTGTCTGGGGTCAGATTTCACCTTCAGTCTTCCTGACTTCATATCCAGAATTCCATGTATGGTGTCACCTAGCTGCCTCCAAGAAGGATAAGGCCTTTTAAAATATAAGTAAGAGCAAAAGGAATATGTTATGGGGTCAAAGAAGGACTTTGGATAATGTGTTCTGAGAAATGTGAGAAAGAATTTTTTTTTTGTCTAGGGATGAAGGTAGGTTGCTCACTTGAATCATTCCTTGAAGGAAAAAGACGATGTAAAGAGTTAGAGATGAGGAGAGAAGCTGTGTTCCAATACCAAGAATAACCTACATTCATTTATATCAAGACGAGAGAATATACAAGACTGAAAAAAGTTAGAAATACATTTTGACTGCTAAATACAATGCATGGGAGGGAGCAGAGTAAAGCCACAATGGAAAGGCAGCTCAGCAAGGTGACTGTGGATAGGTGTTAGACCCAAAGTCAGGAAGACTCATCTTCCTGAGTTCCCATCCAGCCTTAGATATTTCCTAGTTGTGTGAGTTTCCTGATCTGTAAAATCAACTGGAGAAGGAAATTGCAAACTACTTCAGTATCTTTGCCAAGAAAACCCCAAATGGAGCCATAAATAGTCAGATACAACTGAAACAACTAAAGGACAATAAGATGGAAAGATTGTCTGGAGCCAAACTACAGAGGGCCTTCTTCTACAATCAAAGAAGTACTTGATCCTATATACCTGGAGAGTCACTAAAATTTTTGACTAGAAAGGTGTCATGGTCACACTTATGAATTGGGAAAATTATATTGGCAACTATGTTATGGATTACTAAGAGAAATATCAATGGTTAAAGGACTATTTAGGGGCTTTTACAACAATTCAATGTTTTTTTCAATTTTTGCTCATGGCACAGAATTATTCTTTAGTGTTAGGATTTGAGGCACATTGTAGGCAGATTGTGTGATATGCATCCACATATTGCAACTATCATTCCTGGCAAAGTATCATGAGTTCTTTGTGGAACTCCCCTTGTGGGGAGTGTTTTTCACCATTTTTGTATCCCCAGATACAGTGCCTGAGACACAGTAGCCTTTTTATAAATGTTTATTGAAAGACTAATTGACATAATGAGAACTTGGACACACTAGTGTGCCACAGCACACACTTTGAAAACTACCACCATAGTCCACATGAGAATAGTAGCATTATAAAGGAAAGGAGAGAATTAATAGGAGCAATAATGTAGAAAATAAATTGAATTGGGAAATTTCATTGTCTATAGGGAATGAGAAAGAGAGAAGAGTTAAAGATGACTGGTGAAAATATTATCAATCCAAAAACATATATAATTGGAAGAAGAAATCATAATTATAAATATAAAGCTGGTTCATTCTACCTTTGAAACATTTTTTCCCATATGCTTCCTTTTCTCCTTTGACATTGCCATCATCCTAGACCTTCATCATGTCATTCCGGGACTGTTACAATAGCCTGATGGAAGTTGCCTTGCCTCTCTAATCTTTTCTCCACTCAGCTACCAAAGCTCTTCTCAAAAGGCAGGTTTGACTTCTTCTATGTCACTCTCCCTATATATTAAACTCCAATCACTCCCTATTACCTCTCAGATCAACTAAAATCAGCTGCTCAGTTTTTAAACCCTTTTGTAAGCTTGCCCTTTCCTATCTTTTTTAGTCTTCTCATCCCTTATTTCCCTCTACATACTCAGTGATCCAGTGACACTGAATTTCTTGACGTTCTTCATAGAAGACCTCACAGAAGACCCCTGACTAAATGTATCTTTACTGACTGAACTTATGCTTAAAATTCACTCATTTCTCCTTTCCACCTCTTGGCTTTCTTTCCTCCCTTCAAGTTTCTATTCAAAGTCCATCTTCTGCAAGAAGACTTTACAGACCCCTTTAAAATTACCTAAATTCTGGGGTTGTGAATTGATCCAACCATTCTGGAGGGCAATTTGGAACTATGCCCAAAGGGCAATAAAAGACTGTCTGTCCTTTGATCCAGCTATAGCACTGCTGGGTTTGTACCCCAAAGAGACAATAAGGAAAGAGACTTGTACAAGAATATTTATAGCTGAGCTCTTTGTGGTGGCCAAAAATTGGAAAATGAGGGGATGCCCTTCAATTGGGGAATGGCTGAACAAATTGTGGTATAGGTTGGTGATGGAATACTATTGTGCTCAAAGGAATAATAAACTGGAGGAATTCCATGGGGACTGGAATGACCTCCAGGAATTGATGCAGAGTGAGAGTAGCAGAACCAGGAGAACATTGTACCCAGAGACTTATACACTGTGGTACAATCGAACATAATGGACTTCTCCATTAGTGTCAATGCAATGTCCCTGAAAAATCTGCAGGGATCTAGGAGAAAAAACACTATTCATAAGCAGAGGACAAACTGTGGAAGTAAAAACACCGAGGAAAAGCAATTGCTTGACTACAGGGGTTGAGGGGACATGTCTGAGGAGAGACTCTAAATGAACTCTCTAATGCAAATACCAAAAACATGGAAATGGGTTCGAATCAAGAACACACGTGATACCCAGTGGAATTGCATGTCGGCTATGGGAGGGGGGGAAGGAAAAGAAAATGATCTTTGTCTTCAATGAATAATGTTTAGAAATGACAGATTAAAATTTTGTTAAAATAAATAAAATAAAATAAAATAAAATTACCTAAATTCTCTCTGTTGATTATTTCCAATTTATCCTTCATGTATCGTGTTTGCACAAAGTTATTCACATATCACTGGCAATATTAAATTGTGAATTCATTTAGGACAGGGTTTATTTTTGTCCTTTTTATGTATGCCCTGCCTAGTACAGTGAAAAACCCATTATAAGCATTTAATAAATACCTTTTGACTGACTGCTTAAAATAAATCTTAGATTTCTATACCTAGACATCTATACATAGCAACTGCCTGATATAAAAAACTGAACCCAGATTGTCTTGACTCCATTTCCAACACTTTTAACTCCAATTCTGCTTTGCCATACTGCCTCTCAGAGGTTATACATTTAGTATACAGTCAATGATGTCTTTCTCACTGACATAATGGTCTGTTCAGGGATAACCAAGTGACATTGAGAAAGACCTCTAGCCAGGAATCAGAGGACCTCAGTAGAAATTGGGCTTAGACTAGATTAGTTATGTGACCCTGGACAAGTCATTTAATCTATGTCTGCCCCAGTTTCCTCATTTGTAAAGTGGGAATAATGATAACACTGACTTCTCAGGGACGTTGTGAGAATCAAATGAGATAATAGTTATAAAGTGCTTAACAGTACCTGACACCTAATAATCACTATATAATCTAGCTGACTGTGTTCAACAAGTTTTACTTGAGTCTGGGACAAGGAAAAAAAAACTTTCTCTGGCAACTGGAGGAAAATCATGAGCTTCTCCCAAGTCCAGTCACCAAAAATATATCAGATGATAGGAAAGTAGCCATTCTCAGCCTGAATCTCATTAAAAGTGGAAACAAAAGAGAGAGGTTCTGTCTCTCACTTGCCATTTTCTGTTTCATTTCTATCCTTCTTGGAAATGATTTCTGTAGAATCAGAGCATTTGGTGTATAGTGTCAACTAGAATTCCCTTGTATGTAATAGCACATATTTTCCTCCTACCTCCTGCCATTTAAAAGGACAATGGCTTAGCCAGATTCTCCCCCAAAGTGACTTTTTGCCTTCCTACAATGAGTCTGGCATTCACACAATGCTACCACAGTAATTTCTGAAATGATCCCCTGGTGCTTTGAAAGGGTTTCATCATTCAAGAAGTTCTCATTTGCTTCTACCAACTAACCTGGCTGAGGAAGTGCCTCTCTTCATGTGTAGAAAAGCAAACTTGTTCTTCTCTTCTGAAAGCACAGTAATTTCCTTTCATTCTGGAATCTTCAAATAAGTCCAAGGATTTCTTTCCAAATAGTCACAGAGACAGTAATGGACTTTAAAAACACTCTGCTTAGCTTTGCTTCTTAAAATGAAAATTTTCCCCCTTTCTTTAAAAGCATCTATCCAAGTGATCATGAATTGTACCAAATGATTTTGCATTCTAATGTAAATCTGAAAAATGGGCATGACATTTTAAAATCCTCCTGTGTTCCAAGCTTGCAAAGCTCTTTCTTATTTCTGTCCTTTACTCTGAAATAGACTGGTCTAGATCTCCGGGGAAGTTTTGAAGACTTTAGCAATCAGTGCTGCCAGGACTTTGGAAACAATAGCAACCTAGAATCATAAATTTAGAGCTAAAAGGCACCTGTGAGGTCATTAGGTCCCTCCTCATTTTTTCACAAATGAGAAAACTGAAGCCATCAGAAGTTGCCTAGGGACATATGAATTGTAAGTACCTGGGAAAGGATGTGAATCTGACTCCAAATGCAGTGCTCTCTCAGCTACAATATCTGAGTTCCCAAAGAAATATGTTCAAAATGGCATCTTTCTGGGCAACTGGGTGGCTCAGTAGATTGAAATCCAGGCCTAGAGATGGGAGGTCCTGGGTTCACATCTGGTCTCAGACACTTCCTTGCTGTGTGATCCTGGGCAAGTCATTTAACCCCCATTGTCTAGCTCTTATCACTCTTCTGCCTTGGAACCCATACACAGTATTGATTCTGAGGAGAATATAAAGGCTTTTTTTCTTTTAGTGCAATGGAGAGGTTCACAGTGGACATGAGTAGTCTGAAATATCACCAACGGAGAATTGCACCAGAGAATGTTGTTAGAAGAGTATGACCCAGAAAGGAAGCAAGTTGGTCATCTAGTGAAACTAAAGAATAAATAACAGAAAACTCTTATGTTCCACTGACATCTTTATAATGTCAGGGCATCTGAAGAAAGACCCTCAGGGACATTATGAGATGGAAGCAAGTAGGTAACAATTTGAATCTGGACTCAGACACTTGCTAACTGTATGATGACCCTATGCAAGTCATTTAACCTTCCTTAGATTCAGTTTCCTCATCCTCAACATAGGAATAATAATAACACCTACCCCATAGAATTGTTGTAAGGATAAAATTAGAGAACATTTTTAAAGGATTTTGTAAACATTAAGCTGCTGTTTAAATGCTCATTATCACTTCCTATGGAGAATTACAGAAAGACAAAGAAAATGGAAATAGGAGATGACCAGACCTGGATATGTTTCAATCTACCTTGTTAGATGGAATATCTAGATGGAGGAACTCACAGACCAATTACTTTCACTATAATTAAAATACTACTATAATAAGCTCCTGTTGGATCAGACCATTGTCTCTGTATCCACAGCACTTAGCTCAGGCACTTAATAATAATAATTTTTTGAGGATAATGCACAGTTCTTTTGTTTATAATAATCATGATGACAATAACCTATATGACAATAACTGATGACATTCTTTGACTTTTTTATCAAGGATAGGTGAAGAATTTGAATTAATCTACTCTTCCTTTATCCTTCTCATGGTCCACAATACGTACTTCAAAGAAATCTGACTTATGTTAATGATACAGCCTGGGTTCAAGGAAGAGAGTTACAAATTATGAATGCCAGAGGAACTTTAGAGGTCAATTTGTCTAATCCTTTCATTTTACTTTTAAAAAATAATGTTTTATATTTTCCCTCAATTACAATTTCCCTAATTCCCCAATTTTCCTAAATTGCATGCAAAAACAATTTTAACATTCATTTAAATCTTGTTTTGAATTCCAAACTCTCTTCTTCTCTGCCATCTTTCTTCTTTTCCTCTCTTTCTGAGACAGTAATTGATCTGATATAGAGTTAAATGTGCAATCATGTAAATCATTTTTCCACATTAGTCATTTTGTGGAAAAGATCTTAAACAAAAGAAGAAGAAATAAATAATTTTAGTCTGCATTCAGACTCCATCAATTTTTTTTCTCTGAAGTCAAATGATATTTTTTATCCTGAATCTTTGGGATTGTCTTGTATCACTCTATTTCCGAGAATAGCTAAATCACTCATAGTTATTCATCACAAAATATAGCTGTTGCTCTGTACAATGTTCTTCTTAATTTCAAAGAGAGAAAACTGTGATCCATGGAATAGAAGTGACTTCTACAAGGTCATATAGATGGGAATTGGCAGAGCTAGAAAGACAACCCAGATCTTCTGATTCCAGCTTATCTTTCCATTAGACCCCAAACATTTGTAGCATTAGAGTAGGAAGACCCTTCCATTCACACTTTCCTGATCACCTTTTCTGACAAAGATCTAGTTTCTGCAAGGTATCATATAGCCCCATGCCATTCCATGGCTCAGTTGTACAGCTTCATATCCTCCCATCCTGTAGTTTTCTCTCTTTTTTTTTTATTTTTTCCCTTTGGTCAATTTCAAACATTATTTCCTGGTAACAAAAATCATATTCTATTCCTCCCTCCGCTCCTCCTGCCCTTCCCATAGCTGGCACACAATTCCACAGGGTATTACATGTGTCCTTGATCAGAACCTATTTCCATGTTGTTGATGTTGGCACTAGAATGATCATTTAGAGTCTATATCCACAATCATATCCCCCTTGACCCAAGTGATCAAGCAGTTGTTTTTCTACTCTGTTTCTACTCCCACAGTTTTTTCTCTGAATGTGGATAGTGTTCTTTCTCGTAGATCCCTCCAAGTTGTTCAGATCACTCCATTGCCACTAATGAAGAAGTCATTACATTCAATTGTACCACATTGTATCAGTCTCTGTGTACAATGTTTTCCTGGTTCTGCTCCTTTTGCTCTGCATCAGTTCCTGGAGGTTGTTCCAGTCTCCATGGAATTCCTCCAGTTTATTATTGCTTTTAACACAATAGTATTCCATCACCAACAGATACCACAATTTGTTCAGCCATTCCCCAATTGAAGGACATCCCCTCATTTTCCAATTTTTTGCTACCACAAAGAGAGCAGCTATGAATATTCTTGTACAAGTCTTTTTCCTTATTATCTCTTTGGGGTACAAACCCAGCAATGCTATGGCTACCATCCTGTAATTTTCTATCACTATCTTGTTCTTTTTTTCCAAACCCTTATCTTCCATCTTAGAATCAATACTGTGCATTGATTCCAAGGCAGAAGAGTGGTATGGACAAGGCAATGGAAATTAAGTGACTTGCCCAGGGTCAGAAAGTTAGGAAGTGTCTGAGTTCAGATTTGAAGCCACAATCTGATGTCTCTAGGCTTGTCTCTAAACATACTACACCTATCTGTCTCTCTATCTCTTGTTCTTTTGTTGTGTCTAATCAAATTATAGAACATAGTAGTGAAGCTTGCATTAAAATCGTTTTGCTATAATGCACAAAAGAAAGATGATTGCTACTCAGAGATAATGCCACAAGCTATATTAATTTGGCAAATTTCATCAGTGTTTTTTTAGCTTGTAATAACTCATTAAAAGATTTTTTGTGTTTTTCAATCCTTAGCATGATAAATCAAAGTGTGATGAAATCACGCTGCTCCCTCAAGGAAGCAAGAAATCCTGAAAACAATCCTTGCTGAGATTTCAGAAAGTTAGGACCTCTTCTCTAATGTTGTCAGATACTCACCATTTTCATCTTTTAGTCAACAAGGATTGGCTGTGTACCTACCATGTTGTGGAAGATGATAGTAAGGATTGAGGGTAATGCAAAAAAGTAAAGGAGGCTAGATACCAATGGGTTTTTATAGTCTACTAACCAAAGAGAAAATATACACAAAGGTAATGATTTAAAACCAGCTTCCAGTGCCATTCCTAACATAATAACTCCCCTAAACTATTCCAGGCACCTAGGTGATGCAGTAGATAAATTGCTGTGCCTGAAGTCAGGAAGACCTGAGTTCAGATCTTGCCTCAGACATTTTGACCCTGGACAAGTCACTTAGCCCTATTAGCCTCAATTTCCTTGTCTGTAAAATAAGCAAAAGAAGGAAATAGCAAACCACTTCAGTATATTTTGCCAAAAAAAAAAAAAACCCAGATGTAGTCATGAAGAGTCAAACACAACTGAAACAACTGAACAAAAGAAATTCCAGTCCACCATGATTGTCCTTAAAAAAAAATTCTCTAATGCTGAGACTACCTAACAATCTTGCCATGACTTGGGATAGTATATTCAACAAGCTTCATATATGAAAATCTTGTTGTCTCAACTAGACTAGTAGCTTTATGGTACAAATACACCAACTCTGAAGTAAAAGGATATGTATTCAAATTTGTTTGAATAAATAAGTTTCTTAATTACCAGGGGTCTCAGTTTCCTCAACTGTTAAATAAGGGACTTGAACTAATTGGTCTCTGAAGCTATGATCCTCCTGAAAACAAGGACCTCTCGTGTTTTCCATTGCAAATTATCTAATATGATGCACAGATTAGAATCTCAATAAATAATTTGATTTGAATTGAAGGTAACATGGCAATATAATTAAAATAATGTTACCAGTTGAATGTATAAGAGGATATGCAGAAAATCACTCATGTGATCTTTAGAAAACATTTTAATATCTGAGTCCTGATTTTCTCATCTGTAAAATTAGGAAGATAAAACAAAATCATGAAACTGAATTAGATGATCCCTAAAGTGCCTTTCAATTCTAAATCCAATGGTTGCATAATCTTATAGTCCCAAATAACTGTAATTAAACAATACAGTAAAACCAAGATAGCTTTTCTAGTAGTAATCTAACTAAACATCTGAATGGGTATCTCTCTGAAAAAAATTTTATATGTGTTTGTGTGAGGGAGCAGGACATGATGTATCCATGTATATTTAGCCCCCCTTTATTATATGAAGTTTCCTAAAAACCAGTTTGAGTCCATTATCCAAGAACATCTTAAATGAGTCCCTTTTCCTACTGAACTTCCCCTTCACCATAGTATAGATGGTGTCTCAGTTCTAGAGTTTTCCATAAAGGGGGTGTACAAAGGAATACTCAAGTTACAGTATGAATCAGACATAGAACAGATCATTTTTTTCCTTTATACAAGGAACTGTGCAACATAAAAGATTTTCAGTATAGATTAACTGAATGACTAAGGCAGAATTCAATAGTATAATGCATAATTATTGTTTCATCTTTCTGTAAGATTCATCATAACCTCATCAAATCTCATAACATAATTTGCAAGTCTGATAGTTAAAAATCACATATTTCTCCTCATCTCTGAACTGTCCAAACAACTATAATTAAATAGTATAGCTTTTCTAGTAATGATCAAAGCAGATATCTAAAAGCATATCTCTTACATTGAAGAAATCTGATATGTGTTTGTGGAAGGGAGCAAGAGGTAGTATATGCATGTACATGTAGCATCCCATTATTACATTAGTATATCTGCAGATAAAATGTTCAGATTTGAGCTAATATTTTCGCTGATTATTGTTCTCTCCAAGAGTACATGAGTAATTTTCTAGTTTTTACCTATCATCATTAATCTCCAATTTTATGCCAGCTTTCTATCTCTCAAACTCATTAGACTGATGCCTAGACATATCCATTCCAGGACAGATACTTATTGACCTAAGATAAGGATAAGGAATAAACACAAAAGAAAAAAAGCAGTCAAAAGCCTAGCTGTATGTTTTGCTAATTGAGCTCCCCTACATAAATTGCTACATAGGGGTGGTTTCCTCTGACTTTCTTGTCTTCAAGGAAGCAATTCAGAGAGAAGTTGTAGGGGTAAAATTCTAGGCTTTTTATTTAAATGTTATTTTTGTCTTTCTTTCCCTGTCTAATAAAGGAGTATATATAACCCTTGACCCTAGAACATTTTTCTGTCATACTTTTGAGTGTTTTGGTCTCATGGGAAATACCATCTTTTTGAGGTTAACAGTTAACTTTGCCAACTATTGCAGGTGCTAAAAAGGCTACCCTGGTTATATCTCTCTAGTATCCTTCCTTGTAAGCCATGTATTAAAACCTTGGCTATTTTTCTCAAACAATTATCTGCTTAGGCTGAAGAAAAGAAAAATTGTCATTCATCTCAATCACATGGACCCTTCTAGTAAGAGCTCTGAAGCACCTCTTATTTCTTGTATTTTCTCTGTCATTTTCTTTCCTTCTCCTCATTTCCCCAAACTGCTGCAAGGGCACACAGCTTCCCAGTGACTAAAATTAGAGTTTTTGTGGGTGTGCTGAGTTGGAGAGGGGGAAGGTATATCATAGAGACTTCCCTGTCAGCTAATTAGTGAAAAAGAGAATAGATCAAGAAAACAGAGAGGAGAGATAAAGATAGGAGAAATACTACACATAGAAATCATACTTCAGTCCCTGGAAAAAAAGAAGAAGCCTCCTTGAATATCCATACAGTACAAACATTAGCACAAATACTCATACACACACATTCAACCATAAAACCCAGCAAACACCTAAATATTAGTGATTGCAGCCATAGGCAAGCAATAACAGAGTATCAAAATTCAGTGGTAGAAATGAAAGATAAACCACTCATTAGAAGAGTCCCAGAACCAAGAGTTCTGGAGCAAGAGTAGGAGGAATTGGACCAAGCAGAAACCAGGGTTGAGAAACATGCATAAAAAAGGTCAACCAAAATGTGGAGAAACAAATTTAACTCAGGCCCTTCACTACTGTTATACTGAGACATAGCCATAGGCTAATAGTCCTTCTGTAGGAAGGCATAACCAAAGAAAATGGTTTATGAAAACACTCCCAACATTGAACCTGGTCATATATAACCCATATATGGTTATATGTAACCATATAAACACAAAATTGAAATTCTGGACCATGTTATAGTTATTGCTTTTTAAATTATTTATAAAATTCATTTAATAAATATGATAATAAATATTTAAATTTATGTTAAATTTAAATAATGTTTGAAAAGAGTTCTGTACATATCAACAAGCAAACTAACAAAAATCACATGATTATCTCAATAGATGCAGAAAAAGCCTTTGATAAAATACAACACACATTCCTATTGAAAACACTAGAAAGTATAGGAATAGAAGGGCCTTTCCTAAAAATAATAAACAGTATATATCTAAAACTATCAGCAAACATCATCTGCAATGGGGATAAACTAGAAGCTTTCCCAATAAGATCAGGAGTGAAACAAGGATGCCCATTATCACCTCTATTATTTAACATTGTACTGGAAACACTAGCAGTAGCGATTAGAGAAGAAAAAGAATCAACTAAAAAGCTAGTGGAAATAATTAACAACTTTAGCAAAGTTTCAGGATATAAAATAAACCAACGTAAGTCTTCAGCATTTCTATATATCTCCAACACAGCTCAGCAGCAAGAATTGGAAAGAGAAATTCCATTTAAAATCACATTAGACAATATAAAATACTTAGGAATCTATCTGCCGAAACAAACACAGAAACTATATGAACACAACTACAAAACACTCTCCACACAATTAAAACTAGATCTAAATAATTGGAAAAATATTAATTGCTCATGGGTAGGATGAGCTAACATAATAAAAATGACAATCCTACCCAAAGTTATTTATTTATTTAGTGCCATACTCATTGGATTACCAAAAAAAAAAAAACCTTTTTCACTAAATTAGAAAAAATCATAACAAAGTTCATTTGGAAGAACAAAAGATCAAGGATATCCAGGGAAATAATGAAAAAAAAAGTGAGGGAATGTGGCCTAGCAGTACCAGATCTCAAACTATACTATAAAGCAGCTGTCATCAAAACAAAATTTTATTGCCTAAGAGACAGAAAGGAGGATCAGTGGAATAGACTTGGGGTAAATGACCTCAGCAAAACATAAACCCAAAGTTCCCAGCTTTCTGGACAAAAATCCACAATTGGACAAAAACTTCTGGGAATATTGGAAGATAATATGGGAAAGATTGGGTTTAGATCAACATCTCATACCCTACACCAAGATAAACTCAGAGTAGGAGAATGACTTGAATATAAAGATGGAAACTATAAGTAAATTAGGTTAACACAGAATAGTATACTTGTCAGATCTTTGGGAAAGGAAAGATTTTAAGACCAATCAAAAGTTAGAAAAACATTACAAAATTTAAAATAAATCATTTTGATTACATTAAATTAAAAAGGTTTTGTCCAAACAGAACCAATGCAACCAAAATTAGAAGGGAAACAACAAATTGGGGTAAAAATATTCATAACAAAAACCTCTGACAAAGGTCTAATTATTCAAATTTATGAAGAGCTAAATCAATTGTACAAAAATATCAAGCCATTCCTTAATTGATAAATGGGCAAGGGACATAAATAGGTAATTTTCAGATAAAGAAATCAAAACTATTACTAAGCACATGAAAAAGTGTTCTAAATTTCTTAAACTCAGAAAAATGCAAATCAAAACTACTCTGAGGTATCACCTCATACCTAGGAGATTGGCTAACATGACAGCAAAGAAAAGCAATGAATGTTGGAGGGGATGTGGCAAAATAGGGACATTAATGAATTGCTGGTAGAGTTGTGAATTGATCCAACCATTCTGGAGAGCAATTTGGAACTATGCACAAAGGTTGCTAAAATACTGTCTGTCCTTTGATCCAGTCATAACACTGCTGGGTTTATATCCCCAAAGAGATAATAAAGAAAAAGACTTGTACAAGAATATTCATAGCTAAAACTCTTTGTGGTGGACAAAAATTGGAAAATGAAGGGATACTCTTCAATTAGGGAATGGCTGAACAAATTGTGGTATATGCTGGTGATGGAATGCTATTGTTCCCAAAGGAATAAGGAAGTGGATGAATTCCATGTGAACTGGAACAACCTCCAGGAAGTGATGCACAGAGAAAGGAGCAGAACCAGGAGAACATTATATACAGAGCCTAATACACTGTGGTACAATAGAATATAATGGACTTCTCTATTAGTAGCAATGATCCAGAACAATTTGCAGGGATTTATGAGAAAGAACACTATCCATACTCAGAGAAAAATCTGTGGGAATAGAAACACAGAAGAAAAACAATTGCTTAATCACATGGGTTGATGGGGATATGATTGGGGATATAGACTTTAAATGATCACCCTAGTGCAAGTATCAATTGTAGGTAAATAGGATTTGATCAAGGACACATATAAAACCCAGTGGAATTGTGTATTGGCTCTGGGAAGGAGTGGGGAGAGGGAAAGAACACGATTCTGATAACCAAGGAAAAATATTCTAAATTGACTAAATAAATTTTTCCAAAAAAAAAAAAGGAAGAAAGAAAAGGGTTCTGTACTTTTCAAAATACTTTAACATTCACTGTGTCAATGATTTCTCTAGTTGAAGATTCCTAACCTCCAGTATATGAAATTGGGTTTTAAAACTTTATTTCAGTTTAACTAGTTTCCCTTGAAATCCTATTCATTTTAATTTATATGGAAAACTCACTACTCTGACCTATAACTGCCTAAAGACCAAAGAACTTACATGTCACCCCTCTTCTTTGGTTCTCAAAGACCTTTAAGAGGGATTGGGAGTCTAAGTTCAAGCCCCTACTGATGTTGTTCTCCCAATTATGGGTGGATCCCCTTCATCTCAACTCCATTATAGTCATTAGCTTTTAAAAAGGAATATTTACTTCAAAAAGTATGGTCGCGAATATACATATTTACTTCCTCAACATCCGGGAGATATAACATGCTCTTTGTATCACTTCATACTTTGGAGAGTTGCAGTTTATACCACAGTTCCAGTCCTACAGATCACATAGCTCCAAATGGAGGAAAGACAGACACTTGAGGAGAGACTGAAGACAGATACTCAGACTTGGAGTGAAGACACTTGGCTGTGGAACTTGGCCCCTGGAGGAGCTCCTGTAGGAGATCTAAGACTGCTTTCCTTTTAGACAGTCTCTGTGATTCGTGAAAGGCTGACTTAGTTTCTTTGCCCTTCTGGAGGTGTGAACCTCTGAGAAAGGCCCATGATCTTGAGACTCCTTTCCCCTGGCTGGGGCTTAGAATTTCTACCTGACTCAGAGGAAGACAGAGCTCTCTCTCTCTCTCTCTCTCTCTCTCTCTCTCTCTCTCTCTCTCTCTCTCTCTCTCTCTCTCTCTCTCTCTCTCCCCCCCCCTTTTATCTCTTCCTTAAAATCTTCCCTCTATTGTAAAATAAACTACCATAAATTACATTTTACTTCAGTAATTCATTTTGGAATTTAGAAATTAAATCCCTGGTGACCACCAATTATATATTCAGTCTCAACCATAAATTTAACAAATAGTAGAGTGGCTTGCCATTCCCTTCTCCAATTTATTTTACAAATAAGGAAACTGAGGAAGACACAGTTAAATGACTTGCTCAGGGTCACACAACACACTCTACCCTGACCCCAATACTGTGATGCCATTGATCCTCTACAAAGAATGAACAACAAAGCATCCACTGTATAATATTGCATTAAAACATGTTAGGTCTGGCAAAGATATAAGGATTATAAAATGTGCTGAGAGTTACCATGGTGATGAAGAAAAGGCATCAGGAAGGCCAGATTACAAAATCTACCATAACCCATACAAATTGGGGGACCCTGAACAAATCATTTAACCTCTTAGGACACCGAGCAATACTTCAATTCTATGAGAATGAGCAGTTTCTATGGAACATTTCCTGTTCTGCTTTAGTAGAAAAACTCTCCCTGTGCAGGAATTTCTTACATCAGTGGAGTCACAGATCCAGACAAAAAGTAAAAATCAAGAGGTAAGCCATGCCATTTAGGAGTACAAAAGTTAGAAATTCTTCATTAGCCCAAAAATGATACCAATAACACCCTGTCAGTATGAAATGGAAGCTCTTATAACAGTGGAAAAAGTTTTATTTTTGGCCTTAGGAGCCACAAATTTCAGGGCTGGAAGTGGAGGTGCATGGAGATCACCTAGTCTAATCTCAAAATTTTAAATATGAAGAAAACAAAACCCCCAAAGAAGTAGCAGTTTATCCAAGGATACTCTGAAATAAAGAAGGTCCTTTGGTGCTAAATTCAGTTCTCTTTATATTTAATTATATACTTCTTTCACTTAATCCCACTTGAAAACAGATACAAATTTTAAATATTTTATTTTTTTTCAAATTACACATACAATTTTTAACATTTATTTTTTTATTCTAAATTCCAAATTCCTCTCTCCTTCCCTTCCTTAGAACACTATTGAGACGGCAAGCAATTTGATATAGGTTATACATGTGCAGTCATGCAAAATATATTTCCATATTAGTCATATTGTAAAAGAAGACATGGATTAAACACACAGACATGAAAAAAATTAAGTAAAAATTAGTATACTGCAACCTGCATTCAGACTCCACAAGTTCTTTCTCCGGAGGGATAGGATTTTTCATTATAAATCCTTCAGAATTGTCTCAGATTGGGAGCAGAGTCAAGATGGCAGCTTAGAGGCAGCAAAAATTCAGACCTCCACAAACCCTTCCTCACCAATCAAAAACACAATGCTTCCAGGGGACTGAAAACCAAATCTAACACAATAGGACAGAGCCAGGAAACCCTCCTCCTGGTCCCAACTTAAAAAGGTACACCCCAAGAAAGCCTGAACTCTAGAATACACAGATTTAAACGGAAGGAAGAAGGAAGGTCCCAGGATCCCTCCCCCACCTACGGAGCTGAGCCTACAGCAGTGGCTGGAATCTCTGGGCTGGCAAGGGTGCTAGTCTGGAGGGAGAACCTTGCCAGCAAAGTTGTGCCAGGCTCAGGACTTAGAACACAGGTGGCATAGAGGCAGCTGGAGGAGAAACACAGAGAAGGCAGCCCAGTTGTAGCTGAAACACTCCATCTTGCTTGTCCCCCCCTCTTTTCTGGAGGTTTTGGCCTCAGGGCAGAGCCAGCTTTACAGATCACCTCCTCTACCTTGGCTCAATCTCATCAATAAGGACAGATAAAGAGCCTTCAGAGGGCAGAGAAGCTCAAGCTCCAACACCCCTCCCCCACAGTCTGATCTGAGAGCCTCCCTGACTTAGCTTTTAACTTTCAATTTTATTAATTTCTCTTTTAACTGATACAGAGTGAAAGGAGCAGAACCAGGAGAACATTGTACACAGAGACTGATACACTGTGGTACAATCGAATGTAATGAACTTCTCCATTAGTGGCAATGCAGTGATCCTGAACAACTTGGAAAGATCTATGAGAAAGAACACTATCCACATTCAGAGAAAAACTGTGGGAATGGAAACACAGAAGAAAAACAAGTTCTTGAATACATGGATCAAGGGGGATATGGCTGGGGATGAAGACTCTAAATGATCATCCTAGTGTAAATATCAACAACATGGAAATTGGATTTGATCAAGGACACGTGTAAAATCCAGTGGAATTGCACGTTGGTTATGGGAATGGGTGGGGGAGGGAGGAAAGAATATGATTCTTATAACCAAGGAATAATGTTCTAAACTAACTAATTAAATAAAATTTTCAAAAAAATAAAGAATAAAAGTGGTAGAGGAAGCCTTGGTGCTATTAAAATCCACTTATGCAAAAAAAAAAAAGTTGAGACTAGGGCACAGCAAAGTAGCTTAGTGGGTTCAGAGCCCAGCCTAGAGATGGGAGATCCTGGGTTCAAATATGACCTCAGATACTTCTTAGCTGTGTGACCCTGGGCAAGTCACTTAACCCCCATTGCCTACCCCTTACTGCTCTGCTGCCTTAGAACCAATACTTAGTAATTCTAAGATGGAAGGTAACATTTTTTTACAAAAAAAAAAAATTTTTTTAATTAAAAAAAATTGAAGTTAAAAAAAAGAACTGTCTCAGATCATCATATTGCTGAACATAGCTCATTCATTTACAATTAATCATAATACAATATTACTGTTCCTATGTACAATTATCTACTGGTTCAGCTCATTTCATTTTGCATCAGTTCATGTAAGTGTTTTCAGGTTTTTCTAAAAGCACCCTCTTGAACCAGGAGAACAATGTACATAGAGACTGATACACTGTGGTACAATCAAATGTAATGGACTTCTCTACTAGCAGCAATGCAATGACCCAGGAAAATCCAGAGGAAATCATGAGAAAGAATGCTATCTACATTCAGAGGAAGAACTGTGAGAATAGAAACACAGAAGAAAAACAACTGCTCAATCACAAGGGTCGATGGGGATATGATTTGGGATATAGATTCTAAATGATCACCCTAGTGCAAAAATTAATGGTATGGAAATGGGGCTTGCTCAATGACACATGTAAAACTGAGAGAAATTGTGCATTGGCTACAGGAGTGGGGTTAGAGGAGGGCAGGGAAAGAACATAAATCTTGTAACATGGGAAAATATTCCAAATTAATTAATTAAATAAACTTTTCAAAAAAATTAAAAAATAAATAAAAGCAAAACAGCAAAATAGTATTCCATCACAATCATATAATACAACTTATTCAGCCATTTCCCAATTGATGTACATTCCTTCAATGTCCAATTCTTTGTCACCATAAAAAAGCTGCTATAAATATTTTATTCATATAGGTATGTTATCTTTCTTTAAATCTCTTTGCCATGCAAATGTAGTAGCAGTATTGCTGGATGCCCAATTTTATAGCACTTTGGACTTAGTTACAACTGATCTCCAGAATGGTTGGTTCAGTTCACAACTCCATCAATAGTACATTAGTGTCCCAGTATTCTCATATTCCTTCGACATTTGTCATTTTGCTTGTCTTGCATATTATCCAATCTGATAGGTATGGAATTGATACTTCAGGTTTTTTTTAATTTTCATTTTCCTAATCAAGAGTGATTTTGAACATTTTTATATGACTATTGATAGATTCAAACATAAATTTTAGAAATTGTTATAGTTTCTGACCATGAAATATGACAGTTAATTGTCCTATGTGGATATGTAACATCTCACAATGACTTCACTAGTGGTGTGCTCACACTGAATAATTCACTCATCAGCATACCAACACAAAACACAAAATGATTGAATTTTTAGCTCTGAAAGTTTCAAGATCATCCAGTCTACCTAACTCAGTGACCTTAAGCAATGTAATATGATCCACTTCATAATCTCAGGAATGTCTTGCATGTCCGAGATGCAACAAAGCAACATTTTGTCTCTGGAATTAGCGTGTATTTCTTGTAGGAATTTTGTTGTTGTTGTTCTTAATTCAATTCACCAATAGGGTTTACTCTCACAGCAGCTAATCTGCAATAACCATCTATCCAGCAAAGGCAAAGGTAAAGTTCCTGATCCACCCAATAGGGAATTCACTTTGAGTTTTTCCAGGAATGGGGACAAACATTTCATAGTGTTACACCTTAGCTTTCCCTAAAAGACTGTAAGAATTTAAAGTTAGGTTTTTATGCTAATATGAAAGTTCTAAAGTAATAATGGGGTCACCGATTTAAAAATATTACAACTTAAGTCAAAATAACTTTTAGCAGCTTTATTACAAAGAGATGGAAAGAGTGAAAGTAGATAAATAGACAGATTCTAATAAGCCTACCAGCCCTTCTCCTGAGGAGCCAGGCTCAGCCCCAGCAGGGTTTCCTCAAGGCTCTGTCTCCACCTGGATTTCTTCGGTAATCCTCAGCCAGAAGTCCCAGTGGTGTCTTCAGCCAGGTTTCCCCCAATGCAGCCTCCTCCAAAGCCAAGGCAGGAATCTTCAGAACCAATTTCTCCAAAAGCCAGCAAAGGAAGGCCAGCTACTTACCCAACAAGCCAATGAAGGATCCATAGAAGAGTCATCTCTTCCATTCTGGTTCACCAATGCAGAGAAAAAGACTGAATTCTTGCTCCGGCCTTTTAAAGCAGTTTTCTCCATGGTCAGTTTTTGTTGCTCCCCTAAGGGAGTAGGGGGGAAGGACAATGACCTTTGGATGTGTGGGCTTACTTTAGTAAGTGATTTGTAAACACTCTTATTTAGTGTCAAGTAGGGGTACTTTAAGTTCTTGATTTGATTAGATAAAAATAGGTAAGCAGAGAGTTAATCCTATCTTAGAAGACTAAACATACAGTAGCAGGAAAAGATTTAGAGCTATAAAGATTCTCTCTTCAAATACCATAGGTAAAGCAAATTGAGACTTAAAGAGGTTAAATGATTTGCCCAAGTTTGAACAGTAGCAAAATCTATGCTCAAATTCAAGTATTCTTCTCTAGGTCCAGTTTTCTTCTCATTGGACTGAACTCAACATGTTTTTGACCTTTAATCACTCCTTTTCAAGACTTGTGTCCTAGTATCACTTCTCTATTGCCCTTGGACAGCTTCAGTAAATTTTATAATTACCAGGATTAACCTAATGCTTTATGGTTTACAAAGTACTTTAAAATATCATCTCATTTCATCCTCACAACAATATTTGGAGGCTGGTGATATTATTACCCCCATTTTACAGATGAGAAAAGTGTGTTAAGGTTAAGTAACTTTTGCAGGAATTTGAACTCAGTTCTTCCTGACTCCATTTCCGGCACTCTATCCACTGACTATACCACCCAATTGCCTAATTTAAAGCAATTTACTTTAAAGGAATAAACCCATTTCTACAAATTTATTGCTACCAAACAAATAGTTTGATGATATAACTATTGCTATTCTACCCATTGCCTAAATCGAGCTTTTCTGACCCTTGGTACTCCTGCAAATCCAAAAAAATAAATGTTGTTATTTGCTTGAAGCTATGGAAGCAGGCTTACCATTTTCCTGAAGGAGAATCTCTTTCACAATGAGTAGGACAATTTGATGCATGCCTTACAGATGAACACTCTGCCTTCCAGCCAGCTGGAAGGATAGTGAATATCAGAGTATCCATTTGGGAAGTATGCATTTGGAAATCAGAGGTGAGACAAGCATGGCACCAAGCCCCTAGCTTGCAATCTGTAATTGAAACAAGACCAGGTTCAAACAATTGTGGTTTCTTCGAGAACAGAAAAAGAGAAAATCATCCGGAAAATGACTCATCAAAGAGGTTAAATGCAATGCCCCTTTAGACACTGCCTTGAGAGTAAATTTTCCAGATGTAGAAATGAATTATCCAGCTTGCTGTGGGAGGAATTGGTAATATTTTAGGGAGGAGGATTAAAACTACATTCAGATGACCATCTCTCTCTCTCTCTCTCTCTCTCTCTCTCTCTCTCTCTCTCTCTCTCTCACACACACACACACACACACACACACACACACAAACACACACACACACATTCCTACTTTATTGTTTCTGTCACTTTGCTGTCATCAGCCTTCCACACTTACCCTCCATACATACATTTTACAAAGATTTCATTCCAGGGCATACCCTCCTCTCTTCATATGTTCATACTTGGCATTTTATCAATTAAGTTAGCCTTTAGGAAAGAGGAAGAAAGCCCAGCCAACATGGCAGACAAAACTTTGGATGGCTTAATGGGACATCCAGAAATCAATTGAGGACACATGGTTTAGGTACCCAAAGAACTGTTCACTTTAGTTGGAAAATATTCTCTAAGCATGCCTACGAATTATCATGGCCTTAAAGGAAGAAAATTATTTTGCTATTTCACAACCAGAAAAATTAGTTCTCTTTGATTCTTGCCATATACATCCCTCAGCAGAATGGTTTAACTGATGGACCCCTCCAATGTTACGTTTTAACTACAACACATTCACTCTTAAACTTTAGCTGGATGGCCAAAATTAAAAAATAAAAAATAAAATTGTAGCACCTAGATTGGCCACTTGCCACTCTCAAAACATGGTCTAATAGTGAAAAAAGAGGACATTTTTATTTTTCTAACACCCTTAAGCAGCTTAGCTGAAAAGCAGCCCACTTGGTAAAAGGGTTACTCATTAGTTGCTCCCCTTGCATGGAAAATCAAAGCAGGTACATCTGGCTGAGGACTAGGGTCAAGGCATTGGGTCCACATCTGCTTAAAGGCTAGGTCATGTTTTGGGGGATTCAAGAAATACCTGATTTATTGAATAATATAAGTAAAGGAAAGATTCTGAACTCTAATAAAAAGTTCTTTTCTTTGTAAAAACTCCAGTGGGGGATACTTCTCATCAGGGTTACTAACCACATGGAAGTTCTCCCTGGACTCTGCCTGTCCAGCTCACAAACCACTCTTTTGGAGAAGCAATCCACTATCCAAGAATCTAGATCAATTTTAATGAAAAAAACTGAAAATAGTTTTATGCTATTTCCTAATACCAGTTATAATTAAATTATAAAATTGATTATCTAAGGTTTGGGGTCATTGCCTTAAGAGGTCTCCCACCCCAGCTATATGACTCATTCCCACCCTTTGACAACTGCTTGTCTGGCCCCTTTCCACTGACTTGTCTTTTCCTAGCCAGGAAATCTGGTTAAAATGTGATAACTGGAACTCTGTTAATTTTCTGAGAGAAGGGGAGGCAGAGTTGTGGTGTTTTGTGTGTGTGTGTGTGTGTGTGTGTGTGTGTGTGTGTGTATGTATGTATGTGTGTGTGCATCTGTGTTTCTAAAAACAGCCCTTATGCTTTCATTAAGGTATAGAACCCTTGCATGAAATTCTCCTATTCCTACTCTCATCCCATGTTCTTCTTAAATAAACTTCTCTACATAAGAGAAGTTGTTCAAAAAAGGTAGTACTTATTTAGAAGAGACATAAGGATAGCAAAGCTGCGATCAATCCCTTACCACTTTACTGATATAGAGAGTCTACTTTCACTTGAAGGCCTATCATAAGACTTCTTTAGAATCCACCTCCTCCAGATCTTCATATATCCCCAGTCACTCCCTGGAAAGAAAGTTTTGATGTCTGGTACAAAGTCCAGAGACTCGGGCCTTCCTTTCTATGATGACATAGTTGGGTTCCAGTCCCAAATATTAACCAAGGAAGAATTAACACTCTTCTCTCTCTACCATAAAAGATATGATCAGTCTTATTGGCCACAGCCACTCTCTATGAAGAGTAGAACCCTGCCTATGCAAAGCATCCATCTGGAACTACTGTAAACCAGAAAGGAGAAGCCTTTCCTTTAGTTTCATTTTATTAGAATTATGTAGTCTCAGTCATATTGCTACCAAAAGGATAATCTGTTCTCAAAGGAAATTCCCAAATTGGATCTTTAATAAGGTTGGGGAGTGGGAGGTTGGAGAAGGAAAGTTGTCTTTTTTCAAAGTAGATTTTATTAGTGGGTCCTGATCTCTAAAAGCTGGGGCTTCTGGGCTTCTATTCCCTTCTTGAATACCACTAGGGAGAAGATCTGGCTTTCTAATTTCTCGAGCTTTTCAACATAAGAGAACAATTTGCAAAAAAAAAGTTAAAAATGGCAATTCTTTGCTCCTCCTTCTGTCATACCAGTCTCTGGAAAATGAATAAACTTGACTTTTGTCAATGAAGGATTTCCCCTCCCCTAAATATTATTTCAATCTGAATGATAGAACTGAAGTTATTTATCCAAATTTAGAAGCAAAAGCAAAACTCTTACAATTTGTTCCCCTCCCCCCGCACATACTTTGGCTTTGGCCAAGCATGAGCACAGAACTGACGTATGTTTTGTTTTTCAGGTTTTATTCCCAAAGTAGTCCTAGAATCAGAGGCAGAAAATGATTTTGACATAATAAAATTTATTGTTTATATAGCATGATCTTCCATTTACTTAGAAAAATATGTTTTCTTTTATTAAATTAAAAAAAAAACTAGTTGGTTGGAGAGAAACCAGTTTTGCTCAGCTCTGGAATTTTAATTCAAGTTGTTTTGGATGTATATGGCCTCCACTGGAAAATCTAATTCTCTTCTTCTCTGGGCTTAGTTAGATAGATTGTCTTATTCTCACATGATTCATGTCTCATCTACTCAATCTCTCTATAGTTTTTTGACACCATTGATCATTTTCTTCTAGATACTCTCTTATTTCTAGGTTTTAGGGACGCCATTTGCTCCTGGTTTTCCTCTTGCTTATCTGAATGATCCTTCACTGTCTCCTTAGCTAGATCCACCTCCAGATCATTTCCTCTCATCATAGGTATTCCTCGGGATTCTATCCTAGGACCTATTCTTATTGCTTCATTTGGTAACTACATCAGATTCCATGAGTTTAGTTACTATCTCTATTCTAATGATTCTGAAATCTATCTTTCCTCTCTCAATCTCTTTGCTGACCTCCAATCTCACATCTTCAACTGTCCTTCAGACATCTCAAATTGGATATCCAGTAGACATCTTACATTTAATATATCCAAAGCAGAATTTATTATCTTTTCCTTGAATCCCCACCTTGCATCTACCCTTCCTATTATTGTAGAGAGCAATGCCATCCTCCCAGTCTCTCAGACTCATAAACCAGGAGTCATCCTAGATTCTTCACTTTCCCTTTTCACCATATCCATATCCAACATCTCTCAAATATGTCCCCTTCTCTCCTCTAATGCAACCAATACCTTGGTGCAGGCCCTCAGCACATTACATCTTGATTATTGTAATGGCCTGTTGATACTTCTGCCTGCCTCAATTCTCTCACCATGCCAATACATCTTCCATTTAGGCATTACAGTGATTTTTCTTAAAACTCAAGTCTGATTGTGTTACACACATTCTCTCTCTCTCTCTCTCTCTCTCTCTCTCTCTCTCTCTCTCTCTCTCTCTCTCTCTCTCTCTCTCTCTCTCATCTGCTTTCCCCCCTCTCTCTTCCAGTGGGGCTTCCTATTAACTCCAGGTACAATACAAAATGCTTCCTTTAGTATTCGAAACCCTTTATAGCTTAGTTCCCTCCTACTTTTCCAGTCTTCTTGTGCTTTACTTCTTAACATATATTCTTTAATCCAGTGACAACAGCTTCCTGGTGATTCCTTGAACAAGACTCTCTCTCTCTAGGTATTCTTTCATAGCTATCCCCCTGACTAAATCACTCTTCCTTCTCTTTCCCAAATACTGACCTCCTTGGCTTCCTTTAATTACCAATAAAATTTCTCCTTCTTCAGGAACCCTTCTCAGATTCCTCTTAATTCCAGTGACTTGCCTCTGTTAATTATTTTCTATTTATCCTTTGTTTAGCTTGCCTATACATAGCTATTTGTCTCTTGTCTCCCCCATTAGATTATAAACTCCTCAAAGAGAGAAATTATCTTTTGCCCCTTTTTGTCTTCAGTGCTGACAAGCACATAATAAGTACTTAATAAAAGTCTACTGATTGATTGACTAGTTGATAGTGGGCTCCTTGAGCAGAGACTGGGTGACCCCTTTTCAAAGATGCTATATGAGTATTCACATTGAACTTGATGGCCTCTGAGGTCCTTTCCAAACCTAAGATTCTGAGATTCCAGAAGGCCCAAGGAGAGAATTTTGATTGCTATAGCAACATTTTCCATAGGAAGGCCTTAGTGGGCATAAATAATATCTCCATTACTTAAGTGAGTTAAGACTGGATTTCAACATAGTCTTCATTATTCCATTCAAAACCATGCTACTCTCCCCATATCTGTGTTTGTTCCTTCTACTCTTGCCCTGCTTCATAGCCCTCGCAATCTTTGTCCAGGAAAACAAATCTTGTGGAGATGTAACCTGAGTAATGATTCTGCAGATGTGTCACTTCCACCTCCTCCACAGGCACGTCTATTGAAGACCTAGTAAATTCCTTGGCACTGTCATATGGTTCAACATCAGGAATCAATATAGTTTTATCAATGAAATAACATTTTAAAAAGAGGCATTACCCTTTCTTTGCTTTATGCTTGACCAGAGGGTCATTCCATTTGACTTATAGCTAAAACTCGATTCATATTATTTCTCCCATTAGTATGTTAGCTCCTCAAGAGCAAGGAAGGCCTGTTTTTCCTATTTGTATTTCCAGCACTTATCATGGAGCTTTTGAACATTGTATGTGTTTAATAGCATTTTTTACCTTTATTAAATTCACTCCCTCACTGATTCACAAACCTGGCATTTAATCCAAGTCCATCTATGTGAAAACAAAGTTCATATGTTATTTTCCCAACGTAGTAAGAAATATATAAGAAATCATAGGCGGTTATATAGAGGTGATTCTTGATTCATCAAAGTTTTCTCAAAGAATACAATCTATGGAAGACCCTACCAAGTAGAGAATCTTCAGAATAAAGTCTAGGCTATGGATTATAAAGCTTTTGTAGAAAATCCAAGTTATCTAAATTCAACTATGCTTATTATCAAAAGATAGATCAGCAATTGATGAAGTTCCTTAGGCCATGTCTCAGAAGCCATGGAATTGTTAGAATCTACTTTGACTGAAGAAGGACCTGCATGAATGAAATCACAGATCTTCTCAAGCATGATATGTTCCTTCAGTATCACTCTTGTTTCATGCTCATCTGCTTTCACCCTATATAGATTTTAAATTCTTTGCAACTAGAATGCCTTAAATTTATTTTGTTTCTTGTGGCACAGTAGACAGAACCCTGGAATGTAGAATGAGAAGACATGGGTTTAAATAATGTTCTGTATTTACTACTTGTATAGACTTAGTTAAGTTACCTAACTTCTCTATACCTTGGTGTCTTTCCCTGTAAAACAGTGGTTCTCAACCTCTCAATTTGTAGCAATGAGAATACATAATGCATATCAGGTATTTACATTCTGAATCATAACTGTAGCAAAGTTACAGTTTTGAAGTAGCCACCAAAATAATTTTTTGGTTTGGGGTCACTGCAACATGAGGAACTGTATTGTGTGGTCACGGCATTAGAAAGGTTGAGAACTACTGCTGTAAAACTAGAGATACATAGACAAGATGGTCTTTAAAGTCCTCCCTTTTAGCTCCAAATCTATGATCTCTGTAATAACTAGTACAGTACATTAAGAGCTGTATGCAGATCTTGGCTGACTAGTTTACCAAATTTTAAAGTCAAGTTAATAAATTTCCTTTTTTTAATACAGAGTGCAGTTTTTTTTTAACTGGAAATTCTTTTGTTAGTATGTACTATTTAAAATATCTTTTCCTTTATACCTTATTATAAATGACATTTATGTGATCAAAACTAGCTACATTAATAGCTTATTTCCTACTATAATATATTCCCCAGTTGAATTTATAACTCCTCTCTTTGGGACCTCTAAGTTAGTGCCTATGGAAATGATTCTAATGCTGCTGAAAACCTAGACTTGAGGTGGAACCATAAGCCATGAGTTCCAATGTTGCTGTAAATTTCCTTAAGAAAGAAAAGGAACACATTAACATCATAACAAATGAAAATTGAAAAATTGTCTCACTTAAACCCAGATTCATAAAAACTCAATGAAGAAACAAGATGATAGGCTATAAGGTAAGGAACAAAACCTTAAAGTGGGGGCAGAGAAATTCTTTGATGACTGAGATATATTGTTACTTTACCAATTTAGGCTAAAATCAAATGTGGAAAATATGGAAATATTCTCAAATATGAAAAAAGGCAACCAGATTTCTAAAAAATAAATCATATCAAGAATAATTTCTTTCCATAAAAAATGATGAGAAGACCTACATGAGGAAAAAACTATTAGTTAATGTGATTCAGATGTCTTATGCATGCTTATTCAAGATATTTTTCAAAGTCTAGGTACTCCAGGCAGTGTTTTAGTAGCATTGTCTTCTGAGTTGGAGCTTTGCCTTAGCAACTGCCTCCTGGAACATCTACTTTTGTGTGTCCCAAAGTCATGCCAATTTCAATGCAGCAAAATTAATCCTCATTGTCTTTTCCCTAAACTCACCTCTCTTCCAGACTTTCCTGGTTCTGTTGAGGGTACACCTCAACACCAGTCACCCAGAAACTTAATCTAAGAGCCAACCTTGACCTTTCTTTCTCAGTGACCATATTCAATGGTTTGCTATTTTGAGAAGATTCTGCTTCCATAGAAAGGCTCTGTACCATCTCTCTACTTACTCAGCCACCATCCAGTTTGGGCCTTCACTACTTCTCACCATACTACCATAGAAGCATCCTAATTTGTGTCTTTTGTTTCAGCCTATTCTTATCTTCAACTCATCTTCCACACATCTACCAAAAAGAACTTTCCTAAGGTATCATGCCACTCACTTGCCCCAAAGCCTTTTGCTCCCAACTACTTTTCTAGCTTTATTTCACATTATTTCCCTTTACAAAATCAACTTTCCAGCCAAATTTGCCTACTAGATTCTTCCTAAACTTAACAATCTATCTCTCTGATTTTATTCATTCACAAACACTATTGTTAGGACTTAAATGTACTCCTTCCTCATCTTTACTTTTCAGAATCTTGTTTTCCTCAAATACTACCTTAGTGAAATATTTCATGATCCCTCCAGTTGTCTGTTCTCAGGCATTACTCACATTTCTTATAACTATATTCATTTGTGTAAATGTATTTTTATGATCTCTCTCCCTCTAAAATATAGTCTATGTGAGGATAGGAACTATTTTTTTCTTGGATACTCATTGCCTAACATAGTGTCTTGCACATAATAAGGATATAACACATTTTTAAAATCTATTGACTATACCCATGATAAATAGCAACAAACCCATTTCTCTCAAAAGAATAGGAATATCATTCCAGTGGGGGGGGAAGGGGGAAGGAATCACTCAAGTATGGAATAAGCTCCATATATCATTTAGGATATAGAACAGCATTTTTGGTAATCACATAGATTTTTCTTTTCTTCCACTAGCCTCTATTAATATATTTATAAGACTGCCTGCTACCAACTAGTACCTGCTACATTAGTTACTCCATTTCACTCAGAAGGCACACACACACCTAAGAGAAAATAAAGGCTTTTTTCATCAAAATCTCTAAGGTAGTAATTTTCTGTCTAAAAATATTCAGTTCTTAAAGTACCTGGCTCTTTTTGCCAGCCTCTCAGTAGTCCTAAAAGCCTATTGACTTATATCCAAAAGTGGTCTGGTATTCATGTCAAAGAAGAGCTTTCTTTACTCTCTGTTTTGTTCTGGTGCTAAAATAGCCAAAGCATCTAAAGGCCTAAGACAAATCACATCTTTTGGATATTATGTGTATGAAGACAGTTCTAATCTAGTCTACTGAGCACTGATGACTTAAGTATAGGATATATATTACCTAACTCAGGAATTGCCAGCTAACATTGTGGATGTTTTAATGGATTGTTTGTTTGAAAATAATTTGTCTTATTTAAGTGAATTTTAATTTTATTTAGAAAGTTTTCTATTATTTTGTGACACTCCTTGAAATATTTGGACACCTGCTTTGTGTCACCAAATCAAAGTTAAACAAACAGTGGTATTGAAGTGTTGAAATGCTGAGGCAGTTGGGACTGCGTTCTTGATTTGTATACAACCTAGAGAAGCAAAGTTTATTTAGTCTAGAATTTCTGGGTTGACAAAAGAAGATAAACTCTTACTGCTTTCTATGTTGAATGAATGAATTATACACATTTATGTATACACACATATGTGTATGTATATATATATATATAAATATATACACTCACATTTTCCAGATAGACATTGGTATCTTTGTTCCATCAAGACTTGTTCCATGTCTGTTACAGAAGGACTATTTCAAAATGTTATCTGAAAACTATACCTGGAGTCAAAAGACTTGGATTCAAATTGAGATTTTACTATTTTTTAGCTCTATTACTTCAGACAAATCACTTGAATATATCTTAACCTTAATTTCTTCATCTAAAAAACAAAAAGGTTAGCTTAGATGATGTGCCAACTCAAGATCTATGAGACTACAAGTAGAACTTGTTGTTCAGTTGTGCCTGACTCTTCATGACTCCATTTGGTTTTTTATTTTTTTTACAAAGATACTGGAGTGATTTCTCATTTCCTTCTCCATCTCATTTTATAGATGAGGAAACTGAAGCAAACACGGTTAAGCTACTTGCCAAGGATCACACAGATAGTAAGTATCTAAGGCAAGATCTGAACCCAGGTCTTCCTAACACTAGGTTCAGCACTCTATGCATTATGACACCTAGCTACTCCAACTAAAACATAACAAACTTTTATCTATAGGAAGTGCTTTGCATTCAATATAGCTTCAGAGGTGACCATTTTATTCATTCATTTATCCATGCAAACATATATTCATCACAAGAAGAAATAAGATGTTGAAGTCATATTTTGTTAAAGACAGGAACCATATACTAATTCCTCCATTTCCTTCTTTTCTTTCTCCTTTTCCATATTCTTCTTCCTCTCTCTTCCCTCTTTTCCCCTTCTCCCTGTGTTCCTCCTCCTTCCTCTTCTCCTTTTTCTTTTCCTTCTCCTTCTTCTTTCTTTTCCTTCTCTTTTTTCCTCTTTTTCTGTCATTTCTTCCTTCTTTTTTTCTTATCCTCATCATTCCCTTTCTCTTCATTATGTATTTTCTTCCCTATAAAACTCATCCAGAGAATTATATCTATGGAAATAAATTCCTTCCTAGTAGAAGTATCAAGTTACCCAAATTAAGTTTTCATTTCTATGACTTCCAGTTTACTTCTTTTTCCATCTTGGAATCAGTACTGTATATTGGTTCCAAGGCAGAAGAGCAGTAACGACTAGGCAATGGGGTTATTTGAACCCAGAACCACCCAATCCCCCATCTCTGGACCTGGCTCTCAATCCATTGAGCCACTAAGCTGCTCCTCCAGTTTACTTCTGAAGGATTTTCAATAGATCCTAATTTCCTATTACATCAATGGTAAACTTTTCTACCTAGCTTCAAGATCTTCCATAAATTCAGCATACTTCCTAAGGAAATCAGACCAATAAATATAAAATAGCTCTGGAATTGCCAGAGTTACCCAAGTAGAAGCAAGCTAGTGACCAAAGGAACTAGAACTGATTTCATGAGCCATTAATTTTTTATTGTTTTTATGTTGGTTCTGTTTACTTAAACCTGCGTGGCTGTATCTTTGAGGTATTTGCTAATAGCAATATTGACCAGGTAGCACCTAAAGGGAAAAATAACCTTGTACCATATGAAAGAGAGAGGCATAGCCAAATTCTAAGCTAGACTTGGGAGCAGATGGGGAAGGAGATAGGGAGAGAAGTCACTAAGAGCCATAGCTTGAAACCCAGAAGAGAGAAGAGACTGAAAATGTCTCAACTCATTTCATTGACATTTGATTTAATACTTCTCTGCTGACCTACAGGGCATTCTGCAGACTTTCCCTTCTCAGAAGGAAGATGTGGAGGCTGATTCCAATTCTGAGGAAAGGTTATCATTGGTTACCCTTATATTGGCCACTCTATTTACATTCCTAGAAGTATAGCTACTTCTTTTATTCCCTTCTTGATTCCTCCCTGTCCCCTCCATTTTTTATTTCTGCACTCTAGTTGATACCATTGCTTCCTTTATCCTAGAATGCTTTCATCTTTCCCCTCTGCTTTCTGATCTTTCAAGGCTCAGTTCAATCTATAACTCTTCCTTGAAACCATCTTTACAAGCTCATTTAGAATTCTTTTGTCTTTACCACAATTTATAGTGCTTTGTTTGTTTATTTATTTAATCAATTAATTTAGAATATTTTTCATAGTTACATGAATCATGTTCTTTTCCTGCCCTCCTCCCACCCACCTCCTGTAGCCAATGAACAATTCCATTGGGTTTTACATATGTCATTGATCAAGACCTATTTCTATATTATTAGTATTTGCACTAGGGTGATCATTTAGCACCTACATACTCAAACTTATCTCCATCGAACCATATGATCAAGCAGTTGGTTTTCATCGGTATTTCTACTCCCACATTTCTTTTTCTGAATGTGGATAGCGTTCTTTCTCATAAGACCGTCAAAATTGTCCTTCATCATTGCATTGCTGCTAGTAGAGAAGTCTATTACATTCGATTGTGCCACAGCGCATTCATCTCTGTGTATGTTTTCCTGGCTCTGCTCCTCTCACTCTGCATCACTTCCTGGAGGTTGTTCCAGTCTCCATGGAATTCCTCCACTTTATTATTCCTTTTAGCACAATAGTATTCCATCACCAACAGATACCAAAATTTGTTCAACCATTCCCCAATCGAAGGGCATCCCCTTATTTTCCATTTTGTTTTACCAATACAAAGAGCATGGCTATAAATATTTTTATACAAGGCTTTTTCCTTTTTATCTATAGGATATCATCCCAGAAGTGGTATGGCTTGACATAAGGGCAGATAGTCTTTTAACGCTCTTTAGGCATAGTTCCAAATTGCCTTCCAGAATGTTTGGATCAATTCACAACTCCACCAGCAATGCATTAATGTCCAAATTTTGCCACATCCCCTCCAACATTTAGTACTTTCCTTTGCTGTCATATTAGCCAATTTGCTAGGTGTGGAGTTGTACCTCAGAGTTGTTTTGATTTGCATTTCTTTAATTATAAGAGATTTTGAATATTTTTCATGTGCTTATTCATAGTTTTTATTTCTTTATGTGAAAATTGCCTATTCATGTCTCTTACCTATCTATCAATTGAAAACTGTCTTGATATTTTTTGTACAATTGATTTAGCTCCTTATAAATTTGAATAATTAGACCTTTGTCAGAGGATTTTGTTGTAAAGTTTTTTTCCCAATTTGTTGCTTCCCTTCTAATTTCAGTTGTATTGGTTTTGTTTTGTACAAACTCTTTTTAATTTAATGTAATCAAATTATTCATTTTTTTGTAATATTTTCTAACTCTTGTTTGATCTTAAAATCTTTACTTTCCCATAGATCTGACAAGTAAACTATTCTATGTTCACCTAATTTACTTATAATTTCCTTCTTTATATTTATGCCATTCACCCATTCTGAATTTAATTTGGTGTAAGGTGTGAGATAATGATCTAAACCTAAATCTAATCTCCCCCATACTGTTTTCCAGTTTTTCTAGCAGTTTCGGTCAAATAGAGAATTCCTGTCCCAAAAGCTGGGATCTTTGGATTTGCTGAGGTCATTTACTCCAAGTATATTCCAATGTTCCTCCTTTCAGTCTCTTAGCCAGTACCATATTGTTATGATGACCACTGCTTTATAGTACAGTTTAGATATGGTACTGCTAGGCTCCCATACTTCATTTTTTTTCATTATTTCCCTTTATATTCTTGATCTTTTGTTCTTCCAAATGAACTTTGTTATAGTTTTTTTCCTAATTCAATAAAGAAGTTTTTGGTAGTTGGAATAAGTAAATTAATTTGGGTAGGATTGTCATTTTTATCATGTTAACTTGTCCTATCTTTGAGCAATTAATATTTTTCCAATTGTTCAGAACTAGTTTTAATTTATTGGAAAGTGGTTTGTACTTGTGTTCATATAATTCCTGTTTTTTTGTTTTGGCAAATAGATTCTTAAATATTTTGTGTTACTAGGGTGATTTTAAATGGAATTTCTCTTCCTAGTCCTTGCTGCTAAGATATGTTGGAAATATATAGAATTTCTGATGATTTATGTGGGTTTATTTTGTATCCTGCAACTTTGCTAAAGTTGTTGATTATTTCCACTAGATTTTTAGTTGATTCTCTAGGATTCTTTAAGTAGATCTTCATATCATCTGCAAAGAGTGATAGCTTGATCTCCTTATTGCCTATTTTAATACTTTCACTTTATTTTTCTTCTCTGATTGCTACTTAGTGTTTCTAGTACAATATTAATAATAGAGAAGATAATGGGTATCATTGTTTCACTCCTAATCTTATTGGGAAGACTTCTCATTTATCCCCTCTGCAGGTGAGGATTGCTGATAGTTTTAAATATATACTATTCATTATTTTTAGGAAAGGTCCTTCTATTCCTATACTTTCTAATGTTTTCAAAAGGAATGAGAGGTGTATTTTTTCAAAGGCTTTTTCTACATGTATTGAGATAATCATGGGATTTCTGTTGATTTAGTTTTTGGCATGGCCAATTATGGGGATGGTTTTCCTACTATTAAACCATCCTTGCATTCCTGGTTTAAATCCCACCTGATCATAGTGAATAATCCTTGTGATCACTTTCTGGAGTCTTTTTGCTAGTATTCTATTTAATATTTTTGCATTTATGTTCATTAAGGAAATTGGTCTGTAGTTTTTTTTTCTCTGTTTTTGAACTTCCTGGCTTTGGAATCAGTACCATATTTATTTCATGAAGGGAATTTGGTAGAACTCCTTCTTAGCTTATTTTGTGAAATATTTAGTACAGTATTGGTATTAGTTGTTCTTTAAATGTTTGATAGAATTCACTTGTGTATCCATCTGGTCCTGGGGATTTTTCCGTAGGAAGTTCTTTCTTTTTCTCATATGGGGTTGTTTAGGTAATCTATTTCTTCTTCTGTTAATCTAGACAATTAATATTTTCCTAAAGAATCAGCCATATAACCCAAATTGCCATATTTATTGCCACATAATTGGGCAAAATAATTCTTAATAATTACCTTAATTTCCTCTTCATTAGAAGTGAGGTCCCCCTTTTTATCTTTGTTACTATTCAATTGGTTTTCTTCTTTCTTTTTTTAAAATTAGATTAACCAGTATTTTATCTATTTTATTCATTTTTTTTCAAAATTCTAACTTCTAGACGTATTTATTAATTCAATAGTTCTTTCACTTTTAGTTTTATTAATTTCTCCTTTAATTTTTAGGATTTCTAATTTGGTTTTTATTTGGGGATTTTTAATTTCTTCCCTTTCTAGTTTTTTTTTATTTGCATACCCAATTCATTGGCCTCTGCCCTCCCTGATTTGTTAATATATGCACTCAGGGATATAAATTTCCCCCTCAGTATTGCTTTGACTGCATCCCATAGATTTTGATAGAATGTCTCTTCTTTGTCTTTTGATAGAATGTCTCTTTCATTGTCATTCTCTTCAGCGAAATCATTAATTGTTTCTCTCATTTGTTCTTTAACCAACTGATTTTAAAGAATCATATTATTTAATTTCTAATTAAATTTTGATTTGCCTTTCCATGCACCCTTACTAATTATTATTTTTACTGCATTATGATCTAAAAGGTTTGAATTTTTTATTTCTGTTCTTTTGCATTTGTTTGTCATGTTTTTATGCCTTATTATGGTGATGGCAAACCTATGACACACATGTCAGCTCTGACACACATAGCTATTTTCAATAAAACACAGCCACATGCAGGCTCAGTGCTCCTTGGAGCCCAGGAGACACATGCCTACCACTGTAGCCATGGCCATGCCCCAGCTCAGCCCTGGAGGATGGCTGTTCCACACACTAGCCACAGGGGCTGGGGGTGGGGGACAAAAGATGGGTGGTGGGCACCAGGCAGCTGGGGTTCATGGGGCTCCCAGAGGGGTGGGGAAGAGAAGCACACATGAACAGAGTGTGAGCGGGCAAGCAGGCTGGCGGGGCAGAAACCACTGCTCTAATGGTGGCTGGGGAGGGACTGGGAGGGGTGGGGCCAGGCCAAGGAACCCTGGGCAGTACTCTGGCCCATGTACAAAGGATTTGTGCCTGGAATTGATTACCAGACACTTTTGGCAACCTGAAAAATTTAGCAATGACTTTACTCACAATTTTTCCCTCTACATACTTTTGTGAGACCTTATTCTCAGCCTTAAATAATATCAAAACCAGCAAAAGAAACAGATTGACAGATAAAGTTAGTAGAGCTTGCTTGGGCTTGAAGTGTACAAAATACCAACCTTCAATTGAAGATGTAGTCAAAGAAATTCAGCAATAAAAACTCACTCATAGGCAGGTTAGTTAAAAAAATCTCCATCCCCCTCACTTATTTTAGTTCATGTCACCCCACATAAGTTAAATAATATCAAGAATAACAAAAGAAACCAACTGACAGATAAACAAAGAAGTCACTAAGCAGGTAAGATAAATAATTAGTTTTTGGTTTATTGAATACAGTTATATATTACAATTATCCATCTTTGTTATTTAAACTATAAATATCACAAAATTATCTTGTTTTTTTTTTTCTCAAAGTAACACACCACCCAAGTTATGCTCAATTTTTTGGCAAATTTTGACACATCATGCTCAAAAGTTTCATCACTGCCCTAGTACATGGTCAGTATTTGTGAAAGTACCATGGGCTGCTGAAAAGGTGTATTTATTTTTTCCTTATTTATTTTTCTCCATATATCTATTAACTCCAATTTTTCTAAGATTTCATTCACACCTCTTACCTCTTTTGTATTTATTTTTTGGTTTAAATTATCTAGATCTGAGAGAGGAAGGTTCAGGTCTCCAACTTGTATAATTTTACTATCTATTTACTTCTTAAGCTCCATGAGTTTCCTTTTTTAAAATTTGGATACTATACCATTTGATGCGTATGTGTTGAGTATTGATATTTTCTCAATGTCTATACTGCCTTTTATCAGGATGTAATTACCTTCCCTATCTCTTTTAATCAGATCTATTTTTACTTTGGATTTATCACATATCATGATTGTGAGAATTGTGACTCCTGCCTTCTTTTTTTCAATTGATGTCCACTAGATTTTGCTTGAGCCTCTTATATTTACCCTGTATGTGGATACCTGCCTCATGTGTGTTTCTTATAGTCAACATATAGTAGGATTTTGGTTTCTGATCCACTCTGCTATTTGCTTCCATTTTAGTGTTTAGTTCATCCAATTCACATTCAGAGTTATGATTACCATCTGTGTATTCCCCATCATTTTGATTTCCTCTCCTAGTCCTGCTCTTCTTTTTTTCACTATTTTCTTCTACACCAGTGTTTTGTTTTTAACCAGTCCCCTTAAGTCCCACACCTATTTTACTACCCTTCCCACCCTCTCCCTTCTTATTCCTCTTATATTTTTCTCTAGTGTCTATTTAATTCCCTTCCCCTCTCTTTCCCTCCCTTTTGCTACTTCCCACCTCATCCCCTCCCTAAGTTTTCCCCTCTCTCACCCGGTAGGGTAAGATAGAATTTGATACCCCAATGGAGCTAGATGATTTTCCCTCTCAGAGTTGATTCCACTGAGAGTAAGACTTAAGTATTACCTATTAGCACTTTCTTCCTCTCTTTCTTATAATAGTATTCTTCCCCTCCCCATCTAATGCACTTCTTTTTTGTAGTATAATTTATCCTATTTTTCTTATTTCCTCAAGTTTTTCTTGGTGCCATTTTCTATTCCCCCCTTTCTTTTTTATATATCAGCTTAAGCCACTTAGTACCTCAACAACTACCTTTGAATAATTCTTCTAACTTCTATGATAGTTAACACAGTTTTTGAAATTTACAATTATAATTTTTCCATATAGGGGTATAAATAATTTGACCTCACTGAAACCCTTAAAATAATGAATATTTTTCTTTCTCTTTCTTATTTACTTTTTCAAGTTTCTCTTGAGTTTTGTATTTGGACACCAAATATTCCATTTAGTTCTGGCCTTTTCTTTACAAATACTTGGAAATCTAATTTGTTACATGACCATACTTTTCACTGGAAGTATATAGTCAGTTTGGAGTGTAAGTGATCCTTGATTGTAGACCCAATTTTCTTGCCTTTCTGAATTAATTTCCAAACCTTACAGTCCTTTAATGTGAAGCATGCCAGATCCTGTGTAATCCTGATTAGTGCTCCTTCATATTTGAAATGTTTCTTTCTGGCTTCTTGCAAAATTTTCTTCTTAGCTTGGAAGCTCTTGAATTTTGCAGTTTTATTACTGGTGGTTGTTTTTTCAGGATGTAAGGTAGAAGGTGATTTATTAACTCTTTCAATGTCTATTTTGCCCTCTTGTTTAAGAATATCAGGGTAGTTTTCTTGGATAATTTCTTGTAGTATGATGTCAAGAGTTCTTTTAATTTGTAGGTTTTCAGGTAGGCCTATGATTTTCAAATTGTCTCTCGATGGCCTGTTTTCCAAGTCAACCATCGTCTCAATGAGATACTTCATGTTAACTTCTAATTTGCCACTCTTTTGACTTTCCTTTATTAATTCTTATTGTCTTGTGTGATCATTAGCTTCTACTTGCCTAATTCTGGTCTTTAAAGACTGGTTTTCCATTACGATCTTTTGTTTTTCCTTTGGGGTTTAGTCTATCCTGATTTTCATGGCTTTTAGCAAGTCAATTCGGGTCTTCAGTTTACTTATCATTTCATTTGATTTCTGGGTTTCTTTTTCCAAATGGGAGATTCTGTCTTTTAAATTGTTATTTTCTTTTTGAACTTTTTCCTGCTTTTCTTGACAACTTTCTTTAATCTTTCATACTTGGTTTATAATCTCAAATCTGAGCTCCTCAAGAGCTTGTGACCAATTTCCATTTTTTTTGGAAGTTTTGAATACCTTTGCCTTTTTGTTGCCCTCTTCTGTCTCCTCTATAGTCTGGGGTTTTCCTTGGCAGAAATTATCAAGGGTCAAAGTTCTTTTCTTGTTTTTTTTTTTTGGTAGTTGCTGATTGTTGTTCCTGGGTGTTGGTGGTCATTTCTGTGCTAGTTCTTTCTTCCCTTCCCAGTCATAAGTCTTAGTGAGGAAGGCAGGCTCTCCATGTATCAAGCTATTGAGGAGTTTTTGCCTGATAATATTTTTTAGAATTTACTACATCTGCTCTCTGTGTTCCTCCAATCTCTGTGTTCCTCAGCCTCCTGGGTCCCAAGTCTTGCTGTTCCTTGGCATAAATCTGTGGTGTTCTTAGCCTGTCCCCTGAGAACTTATGGATTGATCTACCCTTGCTCTGACTCTGGATCTAGCCCTATAGGTGGAGTGGGAGAGGGGTTATATGCTTGAGCTTTGTTAAGAGTAATTTTACCCCCCTGTAGTGTGGAAACCCTTACTACCTTCAAGGTTGTACCTTTTTGATGAGCCCCTTCACTCATCTGATTTTCATTTTTGTCCATTTGAGGCACTTTATATTGGTAGGTGGTGAGGAGAGGAAGTTCCTTGAGTCTACTCTGTGGCCATTTTAGCCCAGAAAATCCTGCTTTGTTTAAAAAAACATAATATTTTTCCTTCACTAGAGATCTAATTCCTACTATGATGATGCATTGTGTCATAGTGTTGACTCAGACTTCTCAAAACCTCTGAAAATTCTTAGCAAACTATAGACCACACTGATGTCCAAGCACCAGCCTAGCTAGTTTGAAAAGACTTATTATCAGAAGAATGGCACCTATTAAGTGCTTCTTATGTGCCAAGTACTATGGCAAGAGCTGGAGATACAAATACAAAAGTAAAGACAATCTCTGCCCTCAGAAAGCTTGACTTTAATGGAGGAGACAACACAAAAGGAGATTGACAGCCAGAAAGAAGCACTTTCATCCAGAAAGTTGCCAGGATGGTAAATAGCATATGGCTAAGTATATGTATACCCTTCTCTTGAGCAGTGGTAGAGCTGATTTGATCATGATTACAGAAACAGAGAAGAAGATACCCTAATGACTATAGGAAAGAAATACAGTATAGGAAAGAGTGGACCAGGTGAGGTAGTCATCATTCTGTATTTGTTACAGGTGTTGCAGGTCAGAAGCTCTGCTGTACCATTCATAAAGTTTATCTACTATAGGTAGAACAGTGAATAGAGAGTCAGACCTGCATTTGAGGGGTCTTCAATTCAAATCTGGCCTCAGACACTTCTTAGCTGTATGACCCTGGGCAAGACATTTAACCCCAATTGCCTAGCCCTTACTGCTCTTCTGCCTTGGACTCAAGACTTAGTATTGGTCCTGAGATGAAAGATAAAGACTCATTTTTAGAAAAAAAGTTTTTCTATTTTCTATTAGAATGGAGAGTCTGAAAATCTTAATTTTGTTCATACTCAATAGCCCATAACTATAAGCACTGGGTTTGGAAACAGGAAGAAATGAGTTCAATTCCATTGAGGCACTTATTATATATGTTGAGCAAATTGTTAAACCTCTGTTTACTCCAGTTTTCTTAACTGTAAAATGAGAATAGCTCCTAAGTGCCAGACTTGTTATGTGTGTCAGAATTAGATAATATTTATGAAGTATTTAGCGTAATGCCTGGTGTATAGTAGGTACTACATACATGTTATCATTATTACTATTAGAAAGCTAATGTTGAATATTTTTCTATCATTGAGCCATCCTTGAATCTTTAGCATAAATCTCACCTTATAATAATGAATAATTCCTTGGATTAATCACTGTTGTCTAGATAGTAGGATTTTATTTAAAATTTTTGAATCAATGTTTATTACTTATTTGGCCTATAGCTTTCTTTCTGTGCTATATATTTCTGTGGTTTAGGTATTAAGACAATATTTGTCTCCTAAAAGGATTCTGCTTGGGTACTTCTTTCTCAATTTTTGAGGAAAAAATATTTGAAGTCTGAGTTCTAACCTTTAAAAGTTTGATGGAGTTCTCTTGTGAACCCATCAGGTCTCAGAGATTTTACATTGACAGTTCCTTTGTAGCCAAATCTATTCCCTTTTCTGAGATTGGGTTATATAAGATGTCTAATGGGTGAAAAAGCTGAAAGATAGACTTAAGGTTAAAAAATGAAAAGAGGACAGAAGAAAGTTCAGAAAGAGTTACTAACAAACTGGAGAGCTTGGAAAGTTACAGGTTAAAGGCATTTTTTGCTTAAAGAAAAAAACAAGTTTTATATGTCACACTTCCAGAATCTCAGGTACAATCCTCTCATTCTATTACACAATGTATATATACTCATTTTATTTGGCATTTAAGGTCAGAATTTTTTTTAAAAAATGAAAAATTAATGTGTAATTGATTATACGGCTGCTAAGATTCTTTATCACTCTAAACTATGTCTATTTGATTCCTGCCCACAAATACTTTGTGCCCACAAAATAATTAATCAATGAACACACTAAAATGTGGTAAAAAAAAAGTAAATAGAAAATGGGAATTAAGAGAAGGGAAACAACAAAACAAAATGGATTGGTTGAGGAATGCTCTCGTACATATTTGCACTATCCTAATCACTCCTTTCAAGGGGCCATCTCTTTTGGATCATTTTCCCAGGAGTAATAATAAAATTACAGGCATAAATATATGCCACACTCTTGCTTGGCATATATTTTTCAAATGCCTGGTCCTGGGAAGAGTGGTTGTGGCTGTGGAATAGACTTATCCATATGTGATGCTCACAATTTGTCCATTCATTAGAAGTATGTTTTAGTAAAGAGAACCTGTATGGTTCCTAATCAATCCAAACTTTTCTCAAATCCAGAGTGATATAAAAATACAGATGAAAAGAACTCTAAAAGGAAGCTGAATTTTAAGTAATTGTAATGATCAGTTTGGGTTCCAGTAGACAGAATATAGAATGCAACTTCCTCCTCTCCACACAGAGGAGAACGGAGGGAAATAAGTGAGTGGTCTTATGGAAAACACTGTGCAAGAGATTTACAACAGTTCTTTCCCTTTTTTTCCAAATTATACTCTGGAATGCTAATTTTAAGTTCAAAATAAAAGGAAAATAAAAGCAAAGTAGAATGAAAATTGAGTTGATATAAAAATAAGATATCAAAATTTTATTTTTAAAAAGCATATTGTAAATATTTCCAGATGCCATCATTACATCAAAAATAACACATCATCAATTATTTTTATTAATTATGTTTGTTGCAAGGGAAGGATCAGTTTTTGAGGTTTCAGAAATGACTGTGAGCTAAAAACAAAAAAGGCATAAAATTTTCAGTGATTAATAGAAAATTACTGCTGTTTGAGTGCAATAAATATTTCTCATTCTCTTACATAGACACATTCTGCTTTGTGTAAAAATGGACTCTTAAATACTAGTGCATTATTTTTCTTCCTGAAAATTTGAATTTTTACATATATATTTTTTAAAGTAGAGGTTCTTAAATTGAGGTACATTTACTTAATTTTTTGAAAATTGTTTTGATAACTGTATTCCAATATAAATTTCATGCTTTGTAAGCTTAGGTATTTTATTTTATATACTTGCAAACATTCTGAAAAGTCCAAAAGTTTCATCAGACAATCAAAGAGGTACATGACACAGAAAAGGATAAGAACCCCTGTAGTAAGGAGAAGAATATCTGTGCAGATGATCCACATAGAGGGGAAGGTATTCCCCCCTGAGAACTGATGAAGCTCACTCTGAGTGGTGGCATAAGACACTTCATAGAAGCAGCACAAGTGAAGGGAACATAGAAGGAATCAAGCTAACTTAGATAAGCTGGGATCTACAAAGAGTGAGGGAACCCCAAATATGATAAGGATTCCTTGGCTCAGATTCAGGAATCTGTGTGTCCAAGAGACCCAAACACAAGGCAAAAAGCTATTAGCTATGCTGTTGGTTTAGGGAAGAGATGAGTTCAGAGGAAAGATGGATGCTGCTGATGAAAACAAAGGATATGACTCAAAAGCAATCAATGGATATGGCATGGTGTCCAATAACACAACAGGAAAGGGGTCATAGTGATGTCACTGGCCCAGGTGAAGTGAGCAAATCATTCAGGTAGATTGCTGATCAGTACTGCTTTGCCAGTTACAGAACCACACAGCTGTCTGTAAAGCAGTGGTGAGCCTCTGGCAGATGGCTCTATAGTCCCATATCAAACAGGTGGTAACTGGCTCCCTTAAAGCTTTTCCCACAATCTGAAAGGACTGTGCTCTTTTCTGAATTCTCAACAAGTTGCCTTCTGCAAGACCCTCCTGTGGACTCCTCTACTTCCATACTAATTGAGTCAATAATGGAATGAGTCCTAGTATCTATCCAGACACACCTACAGCTGAGTCCCTCAAGTGTTCTCTATCCCTGTATGACCAAGACTACATTAATCCCTTCTTTAAGTGCCAGACAGGATTAGTGCCTACCCTCTGCTCTGGACTTGCCATTTCTACCTCAGACCGCCAGGGATTGACAATCACATTCCAGTATCAACATTCTCTATACCACTATGGAGGATGTGATGGTTCCCTATGGTTTTGATAGATTAGTCAATTTATAAGCCTCTTTTAAGCTCATTATATGCTAGCTACTAAGCACATAAACAAAAATGAATATACCAGACCTCCAACAGCCTAAATTCTATAGGGGGAAACAGCAAGTACAAATAAAAGAATAAACAGGAAATATATAAAATGCAAGATAATTTGGAAGTGCAGGCACTAACATCTAGAAAAGAACCAGAAATCTTTTCTACATTGTAGAAAGTGGTGCTTCCACAGACCTTTGAAGGAAGCTAAGAATTTTAAGAAGCAACTTGAGTGCCTGGCTAGTCCTGCTTCCTCCAACTAATCCGGGAGCTAGGTGGTACAGTGGCTTAGAGTGTTGGGCCTAGAAGCTAAAAGGCCTCAGTTCAGATCTAGCCTCAGCCACTATCTCACTCTTTCCTACCTCTCTTACACATTCTGAGTTCCTTGTTCCATCCTTAGTTATCCCTGACCTTGACAGAAGATCATCTCCTTTCCTCCATAGTTTTTTTTCAAAGCCATTTTGACAATACACATTTCCAGCCTCAAGAGACCATAAGTTCCTTGAGAAGAGAGACTTTTTCCTTTTTTTTTTTTTCGTTTTTATATTCCTAGTATAAGGTCTGGCATAAAGTAGATGCTTATTGAATTGGATTAAATCAAATTGAATATCACCACCTTTCCTGTGTCTGGGAAGCTAACACAGTGTAGCTGCCTTCATTACAGAAATCTGTTCACCATCACTTAGCTGGCTTCAGTTCCTTTCTGGTGGTGTCTGTTCTCTTGCCCTTGTGGGAGAAGGGTTGGTGGGCGTTCCTTTATACAGTAATTCTGGCAAACCAAAAAAGACCACCTCCAGAGTCCTCCCAGCCTTAACCTCTCCTAAGCTAACACACATGGCTCAATTTTGCTATATTCCTCATGTCTACTCCAGACTCTCCTCTCAAAGTAGAATCTGGAAATCAGGCCCAGACAGTCTCAAACTCCTATTCATCTAAAGTTCACTAGGCAATGTGCCTGGTGTCATCTGAGTGAGCTGTTTGGCCGCCAATTTTTTTTAATGGCATGATTGCCCAGACTCTCAAATCCCATTATGAAACTTTTTATCCTTTTCTCAGAAGCTTTTTTAAAAAATTCTGCCAGTTCAGTTTGATGAAAAGAGACTTAGGGGGAAAATATGAGGAAAATTGCCCTGTGAGGCTAGATGATGCAATAGGCTATCATTGCCAAAAATCAGTTTGGGGGGTCTCAACCTATCTTTAATTATTTTCTATTCTGGAACTCCTAATGACTGACAGTCACTACCAAAAAGGGACTTTAGACCTGTTGGAAATGCTGGATGGAATAAAGCTTAAGAAAAACTTGAGCTTTATTCTCAAGAGATATTAGGAAGCCAGACCCACACAATTTCTGCCCATATTTGGCCAGAATAGAGAGCCAGATTCACTTTGGGATGACAGAGGGCAAGGAAGCCCCTCATAGAGCTGGGCCATCGTATTGTTTGGACTGGTTTACCACCCTTCTGTGTGACCTGTATTGAAAATTCTCCACTGCAGACAGCTCCTCTGTTATTAGAAACAGTTACCAGCCAACAACTGAGTATTATGCCTTTGACTTCACTATGGATACACATAACTCAGGGGCTGCCATGTGATCCATTTTGTGCAAAAGGGAATGTGCGGTACATCAGAGATACAGTAAGGCAAAATGTAGGGCTCAGAATTAACTTGATGGAATCAGTTACATCCCTGACATAAGTCTGCCCCCACCTTGTCTTTGCTAACTTGGTCTCTTGGAAAAGTCTATCTATAACAGCCTGTTAGCCATCAAGACAGAGATAATTATAGCAAAAGCTGGCAATGTGGAATGGTGGATAAAGTAGTGGCCTTTGGGTTTGGAAAGAACCAGTTTCAAGTCCTGATATTGACTTGTTGAATATGTTTCCTTAATCAAGTGATTATATGTCTCAGTGAGCTGTCTACTATTAAAGTTGCATAGGAATGTGGCTGCATCAGTAAAGAAAGTTCTTCATTATAATGACCTGAATTAAAATCTGACCCTTACTTAGACCCTTACTAGCTGTTTAACCCTGAGCAAGTCACTTGACCTCTGCTTCAGTTTTACTCATCTATAACATAGAGATAATAATAGCACCTATCTCCCAGGGTCATTGTGAGAATCAAAAAATATAACAATTGTAAGTAAGTGACTGGAACACAATAAACATTTTATAAATGTAAATTATTGTTGGTGCAATAATGAAATTGCAGGTCCAGTCCAAAAAAATTATATGATAGCTTAAAGTTTACAAAGGTCTTTATATAGTTATCTCATTTGAGTTTCCTAACAACCCTTTGAAGTCAGCCCTACAACTGAAAAGGAGGAACCTGATACTTATAAAGGTAATTGCCTAATGTTGTATAGCTAGCATATGTGGTATTTACGTCTAAGACTTATTGACTCATGGGCCAGAATGCCATTCACTATGCAATACTGCCCTTGTGAAAGATCTACCATCAGCCCTTGGTGAGGAATATATACTGAGTCCACTGTCTTCATTTTATAAGGAAAGCAGAATCCAAAGAGATTATTTGGGTAACTTAGCAAAGGTCATGCATTAATAAGTAGCAGTCAAGATTGGAACTCTGGTCCTTTGGTTCCAAAACCAGGACTCTTTATACTATACTTTGCACTAGCCTCCCCATTCTCTCACTTGAACCCACTTGTAATCATTGACATTTATTGTTAAAACAGGCTTTAGTATCTTCTCTGTAATTGTAGAACAGATTAACCCTCTGCAAAGAGATCTAAGCTTTATCCCAGGTATCATTAACACTGTGATAGAAAAATTAAGCTAATTAGTTGGCCACTAGCATTCTTGGAATACTTTTAGGAAGATTACAAACTTTAATAGGTACCTCATCAAGCTAGCTTACAAAGGGCAATGCCAATTTGACCTCCACCTAGATGTTTTCTTATCAATGTGTGTTATGATCTCTTTGAACCATAGTTTTGTTATCTATAAATAAGAATCATAATAGAAATCATGAACAAACTGAATCATGGGTGAGAATGATTACAAAGAGTTTTAAAAGTTCAATAAGAAACAATAGAAATAGCTGCAGTGTGTGGGGATAAAAGAGGAATATGATTTATTCCATTCCTCCTGCATCCTTTTCTATTGTTCATGCCATCTACATTTAGGCAAATTGTCTTTGCTCTCTAAATTTTATAGATTTTATAGAGGGCAGCTAGGGGGCCCAGTGGAATGAGATCCAGGTCTAGAAATAGGAGGTCTTGGGTTCAATTTTGGCCTCAGATCCTTCCTTGCTACAAGACGCTGGACAAAACACCTAACTCTCATTGCTTAGCCCTTACCTCTTCTTCTTTGAAACCAATACACAATATTGATTCTAAGACAGAAGGTAAGAATTTTTAAAATAATTATAATAAATAAGTAAAATATTATGGATAGCTAACCTTTTATATTGGATTTTAGAAGAGAGTCTGTATGTGCCTAGTAGAATAATAGTAAAAAGATATAACTAAAATGAGTGAATTAGAGATTTAAAAATTTATAAAATGTGAGGAAGTAGATAGATGACTGGTTTTAGAGTCAGGAATACTGACTTTATATTCTACCATAGCATACTATTTATATGATTATAAGTAAGTAGTTTATTGGATCAATTTATTTCTCAGTTGTCTGGTTCCTATACCTCTCTACATTTCAGAAGAAGCATCTATCTGCATCAATGGAAAGTATTTCTATGCTGAGAGTTCCCTATATGATGAAATCATAACTCTGAATCCCAAAATAAACATAAATGCACTCATACACAAAACAGTTTTTGTTAGTACCTTGGTTTTATGATTAAGCAAATATCCTTCTGCTCCTCTGAACCCTGTAATAATTTAACATTTGGGATCTTTAGGTTGAGACAATTGAAAAAGATGCATAATGGGTCAAATTATATAACAGAATGAATTTCCTTATAGAACAAACAAATTTTTCAATAGGACCATATGAACACTGGGAATGTTCTAGTCTAAAAGAAGTCCCAAAAATATACCAATCACAGTCTGCTTTTAGCAGCCATGCATTCCCTCTAATCCTGGCCTTCAATTTTGACTCCCAGGATGCCAGGGAATCCAGCTGAGTCCATGAGACTGGCTGACATGATTTATTAGGGGAGCTGCTAATCCCCTTATGAACTGGCAAACAATCAAGAATGAGCTTTTACCATGGAATCCTGGACAATGGAATCTCATCCTCTTGGCTTCCATATCCTTGAATAAGCAGAAAACTGCACAAGATGCAACCTTCCCCTTCTACCTTGACCCATTAAAAGATATACTCTTTCATATTTCACCACTTAGACTTCTAGAGCTACTGTAGTCTAAAAACATATGTGATTTTTTTTCCTTCCACTAACTTTTCAACTGTGAGAAAAAGGAGAAATAAGTCATGGGAAATTACAGTAAGAATAACCCAATTCTGCTAAACATTTTAATGAGAATAATTTCTTCTTCAGTCTTGAAGGAAACATCAATAAGAGATGCAAAGTTCTGATTTTACATATACCTCCAAAAATAAACATTTCATTTTTTAAACCCTCACCTTCTGTCTTGGAATCAATACTGTTTATTGGTTCTAAAGCAGAAGAATGGTAAGGGCTAAGCAATGGGGGTTAAGTGACTTGCCCAGGGTCATACAGCTGGGAAATATCTGAGACCAGATTTGAACCTAGGCCCTCCCATCTCAAAAATAAACATTTAATTAAGAGATCTGAGTGTAATAAGTTGATTCTCAACTGGGAGTACCCAACATGGCATCAAAAATTTGAGAAGTGAAAGGGACATCAGTGGCCAGATAGTCCTACCCAAAGAAACCAAAAGAAAAAAAATCAGATTTATTTTTACTCTAGCATACCTAACAAGTGGTCCTTCAGCATCTGCTTGAAGACCTCCAAAGAGAGGAAACCCAAGAAATCCAGTAGTAACCCATTTCACCTTTAAATAGCTTTATATATTAGGAAGTTGTTCTTGACCTCAAATCTAATGTCTGCTATTCACAATTTTGTGATCTTTCCATTTCTTATACCTGACTCTCACATTTTCTGCACTTCAGTGACATTGGCCTCTTTGCAGTTCTTCACAAAAGATGCTCCATCTCCTTACTTTATACATTTTCACTTATTCTCTGTACCTGGAATTTCTCTCCCTCCTGGATTTCTTGGCGTCCTTAAAGTCTGAGTTAAAATTACATCTTTGAGAAACTTTACCTTATCCTCATTAGTGCTAATGTCTTCCTTTTTAATTTTTTTTATTTTTTTAGTCAATTTAGAACATTGTTTTATTTTTTAATTAGTCAATTTAGAATATTATTCCTTTGTTACAAGAATCATATTCTCTCCCTCCCCTCCCCCACCCCTTCCCATAGTTGGCATGCAATTCCACTGTGTTTTACATGTGTCCTTGATCAAAACCTATTTCCATGTTGTTGAAGTTACCTCTAGGATGATCATTTACAGTCTATAGGTTTAAGTATTACCTATTAGCAGTCTCTTCCTCTCCTTCTTATAAGAGGATTCTTCCCTTCTCCTTTCCATGTGTGTCTTTGTGTGATAAATTCAAGTATCTCTTGGTGCCATCTTCAATTCCCCCCTCCCTTTTTCTTTTTTTGCATATCATCTTATACCACTTATTATCCCAACATCTTCCTGTGAATGATTCTTCTAATTACTATAATAGCAAATATATTTTTGAGAGTTACAAATAATAGTTTTCCAATATATTAATATAAACAATTTGATCTTATTGAAGCCCTTATAGAAGGTTGAATAATTAAAAAAATATTTTCCCCTTTCCCCTCTCTTTCTTATTTACCTTTTCATGTTTCTCTTGATTTTTGTGTTTGGATATCAAACTTTCCACTTTGTTCTGGTCTTTTCTTTACAAATACTTGGAAATCTTCTATTTTGTTGAATGCCCATACTTTCCCCTAGAAGCATATAATCAGTTTTGATAGGTAGGTGATCCTTGGTTGCAGACCCAATTCTCTTGCCTTTCTGAATATCATATTCCAAGCCTTATGGTCCTTTAGTGTGGAGGTTGCCAGATCCTGTGTAATCCTGATTGGTGTTCCTTGATATCTGAATTGTCTCTTTCTGGATTCTTGCAATATTTTCTCCTTAGCTTGGAAGGTCTTAAATTTGGCAATTACATTCATGGGGGTTGCCTTTTGAGGATTTAGTATAGAGGGTGTTCTATAAACCCTTTCAATTTCTCTTTTGCCCCTTTGATCAAGAACATCAGGGCAGTTTTCTTGAATAAATTCTTGTAGTATGATGCCAAGATTTCTGTTTATTTCTGCATTTTCAGGTAGGCCAATGATCCTCAAATTGTCCCTTGTGACCAGTTTTCCTGATCTGTCATCTTGTCAGTGAGATATTTTATGTTTTCTTCTATTTTGTCAGTCTTTTGACTTTGCTTTATTAATTCTTGCTGTTTTGAAAGATCTTTAATTTCCAATTGCCCAATTCTGGTCTTTAAGACCTAGTTTTCTGCTATGCCTTGTTTTTATTTTCTGCTATAATCTTTTGATTCTCCTTTTTGGTTTGGACTGTCCTGATTTTCATGGCTTCCAGGTGTTTCTCCAATTGGGAATTCTTGTCTTTGAACTATTTCCCACTTTTCTTGACAGAAGGCTTCCATCTTTTTGGTAAATTCCAATTTAAATTCTTTAAGAGCTTCTGGCCAAATTCCATTTTTGGAAGGTTTTGGCACATTTATTTGTATTTGCTCTTCTGCTATTACCTCTGTAGTCTGGATTTTTCTGCCATAAAAATTATCCAGGGTCAACCTCTTCTTGTTTTTCTTGGTGTTGGGAAATTGTTCCTGGGCATTGTTTGCCAGCATTATGTTGGTTTTTCCTTCCCTTTCCAGTCAGAAATCTGAGTGAGGAGGGCAGGCTCTCTGTGTATGAAGCTACGGAGCAAGGATTTTGGGTGAGGATAGCTCTTCAGTCTCTGCAGCTTCTGCTGCTTGCTGCCCTTCTCTGTGCTATCTCCCCAGGAGTTCCCACAGTCTGTGCTCTTCAGCCTGCTGGGGTTTCAGGTCTAGCTGCTCTCCATGTTAGGTCTTTGGTGGTCTTAGTCAGCTGCCAAGGACCAAGAGGTGCCCCTCCCTCACTCACTGATTCTAGCACATGCTGGCTCTGACTCTGGTTCCATAGGTGGGGTGGGGAAGGGTGGATCAGCTCACATTTTGGTGGAAGCTTTTTCACCCCCTTATGCTGTGGAAATGCCCAAATCCACATACCTTCAATGTTGTACCCTACTATAAAGTCCCTTCGTTCATATGAATTTGGGTTTTTTGGCCTTTTGAAGTAGTCTATATTGGTAGGTGTTGAGGAGAGGAAGAGTGCTGAGTCTAGAATGCTGCCATGTTTACCTGAAAGTCTCATGTCTTCCTTTTTTTGAACATACCTACTTTATCTTTTTATACATCTCACTTCTACATAGCTGTTCCATGTTGTTTTTTCCCAATCAACTGTGAGTTCATTAAGAGTAAGAAATATTTTTTGCATTTCTTTGTAACCCCAGCACTTAAGATAGTACCTAGATACTTAAGAATGTTTATTGACTTCTACTTCTAGCATACAAAATTATTAGATAAGAAATATTTCAAGCTTGCCCAAACCCATCTCTTAACAACCACACATATAAAAAAGTCTCAAACAAGTTTTGGAATGACAGAACCAACAAAAATTAGAATGAAGCAGGGTTTTAGCCAAAGAAAATGTAGAGGGATAATAGGAAGGACCTATCTCCCTAGAGTAAAAGGAGAAAGCAGTGTAACTGGCAGTGTGAGGCAATCCAGCATATATTGAGGAGTATAAGGGGCAGCCCAATTCCTTGAGGAAAATTAGGAATGACCTGGTGCAAGCACACCTGAGGGACCCTTCGGTGGAAGGAGTAACCTGGCACTAGTGACACCAGGAGAATATGGCAGCTGAGAAGTGGAATCCAGCTAAATCCAGTATAGGTGGCATCTGAGGGAACCCAGGGACAGTACTCTCTGCACCCAAGAAGTAGAGTTGAGCTTCACTACATACTCATGGTCACAAAAAAAAGCTCACAAAATGAGCAAAAGAGAAAGAAAAAAGCCTGACCCTAGAAAATAGGTAAGACCAAAATGCAAGCTCAGGAGATACAATGCCAAAATGGAAATGTTAAATGCCTCAAAAACAAATGTGAAAGGATGTTGGGCTCAAAATGAACTTCTAAAAAAGCTCCAAAACAGATGACAAAACAAATAAGAAAGGTAGAAGAAAAGAGAGGAAACAAAAGACCTACAAAAGGCAGTACAAAAACTCAAGTAAAAAAAAAAAGTCTACTCCCTAGTGGTAGACAAATGAAAGTGAATGTCTCTATAAGATAATAGGAAACAACAACAGAAAATCAAAAGAATGAAAAAGTAGAAGAAAATCTGAAATATCTCACTGGAAAAATAATTGACCTGGAGAATATATTCAGGAGAGAAAACCTAAGAATCTTTGGACTGCCTGAAAGGCATGATGTTTTTGTTTTGTTTTGTTTTGTTTTGTTTTAAATCCTGGATACTATATTGCAAAGAATTATGCGGGAGATCTACCCTCATGTTCTTGAACAAGATGTAAATATCGAAATTGAAAGAATCCACTAATCATCTCCTGAAAGAAACCACAAATTTTAAAATCCTAGGTTTATCATGGACTAATTCCAAAAAATCCCAGGGCAAGGTATAGCAAGCATTCAGAAAAAAAAAAATCAAATATAATAGAGTCACACTAAGAGTTACACAGAACCTAGAAGTTTCTACATTAAAGAACCAGAAGGTATAGAATATGTTATTCTGCAAGGCAAAATATCTAGGACTACAACTATGACAGAGGCTTGCACATAAGAAAAAGTGCCAGGTTGAAGAGGGTGTGGAACTGATCACCTCAATGGGGGAGGGGACCAAGGAGATTGGAATTTGTTGGTCTCTCAGTTGAGAGAAGCTGGAGAGAGAAAGTGGAATAAAACTTTCTCCTGAGGGTTACCCATTTTTTTCCTGCTTGTGACTGGAAATCTTTCCCCCCAACATTTCACAATTGAAGAGACTCACTAAAGAGAGACCTGAAAAAAGGCATTTTGAATCTCTGTCAGACTTTACTTCAGCTCCTATTGCCCTGGGTCTGAACAGTGGCCAAGGGGTCAAACCCAGGGTGAGTCAACATGACTTTCTCTCAGGGGACTCAGGCTGCCCAAACTCGAGGAGGGAGGGGAAAAAGGTTTTAGATAGACAGGGACCCCCTTTTCCCCACCTTCCTTTTCTATTCTTTCCCTGCCAGTTATTCCTTTGTATTGCCCTGATTTAATTGACATTAAAATAGTTATCTTTTCCCTAAGCTGTGAATCAAGTGTGAGTGAACAAATCAAGGGGAGACCCTTTGGTCTAAAGTAGTAGATAAGGGACAAGAGTGACAAGAGCAAATCTGGGAGAGCAGCCATAGATAAGTAGGAATGACAGAAGGGGGAAAACCTTCAAACCCTCTCTCCTCTCTCTAAGCCAACCCTAAATATCAGCTGTCCTCTCCTAGATCCTGTTGCCTTTACCATCCCCAAACCTCTTCTCCATTATATCTGCTGTCTCCCCTGAACCCCACTTTGAGAAGAGAGGTCACCACTCTTTTTCTCTATATATACTGGAAGACCTTCTCTCTCATTTCAATATACAACCAAGAATTCCCTACCCAGTGACACTAAGCCTAATGTATATTTAATGAAATTGAGGACTTTCATGAATTCTTGAAGAAATGACCACAGGTAAAATGAAAATTCAATAAACAAATTTGATATTCAAGAAAAGCATAAAAAGACAAAAAGAAAAATTAAAATTTCAGTGGGATTAAACATCACATTCCTGCAGGACAAAGTGATAATAAAGATACTTAGATCTATGATAAAAGAGATACTTAGGGTACTTAAAATATTTAATAAGATAATAAAGTGAAACAATAAAGTCATACTGATTGTATTACTACATAAGACTATACCCAAGATACTTAAGATAACTATAACATTTAAAGTACCTAAGATACCTAAAGTACTTAGAATACTTAAGGTACAGAAGATACTTAAGAACTTTATAAGTATTATGGCAGTAAATAGGAACATACATAGAAAATTATTTCCCAAAGCTAGAAAAAAGAATCATAAAATTCATTTGGAAAAACAAAAGGTCCAGAATATCCAGGGAATTAATAGGGGGGAAAAATGAAAGAAGATGGCTTAGAACTCAAGCTGTATTATGAAGCAGAAGACATCAGAACAATTTGATAGTGGCTAAGAAACAGAGTAATGTATCAATAGAATAGACAACACTCAATACATAGTAGTAAATGACCACAGTTACCTAGTTTTGCAGAAACAAAACTTTTGGGAAAAGAACTCAATATTTGACAAAAACTGCTGGGAAAACTGGACAATAGCATGGCAGCAACTAACCATAGACCAACACTTCACACCATATGCCAGTCAAAATGGTTGCTTGATTTAGAAATAAAGAGCAAAACAATAAACAAATTAGAGGATCATTGAATAATTTACCTGTCAGACCTGTAGATAAGGGAGAAATTTATGTTCAAACAAGACATAGAGAATGTTATGAGATCTAAAACAATTAACTTTAACTATTTTAATTTAAAAAGGGGTTGTACAAAGACTACCAATGAAATCAAGATTAGATGGGAAACAAGAAAATGGGTAAAAATGTTTACAATATGTATTTCTGACATAGGCCCCATTTCTCAGATATATAGAGAACTGAGTCAAATTTATAAGAATACAAAGCTTTCCCCAATTGACAATTGATTAAGGAATATTAATAGGCAATTCTCAGATGAAGAAATTAAAACTATCTTTAGTCATAATATGAAAAAAATACTATAAATCTCTATCACACCTACCAGATTGGCTAAAAGAGAAAATGATAAATGTTGGAGAGGATATGGGAAAATTGGAACAGTAATACAGTGTTGGTGGAGCTGTGAACCAATACAACCATTTTTGAGGGTAATTTGGAACCATGCCCAAAGGGCCATCAAACTGTACACATTCCTTTAAACCACCAATACTACTTCTACATTTGTATCCCAAAGAGATCAAAGACAGAGTAAAAGGACCTATTTGTATAAAAATATTTGCAACAGCTTTGTAGGGTGACAAAGAACTAGAAACTGAAGGGATGTCTATCAACTGGGGAATGTCTTAGCAAGTTGTGGCATATGATTCTAATGGAATACCATTGTGGCATAAGAAACAACAAAGACGATCACCAAAAAAAAAACAAAAACAAACAAACAAACAAACAAACAAAAAACCCTGAAGAGATTCATAAGAAGAAATGCAAAGTAAAGTATATAGAACCAGAACAAAGTTATACACAGTAACAGCAATCAAATCAGATGATCAACTGTGAATGATAATTATTATCAGCAATGCAAGGATCCAGGACAATTCCAAGGTGCTGATAAGGGAAAAGGTGATACACCACCACAGGCATAACTAAAGGAGTCTGAATGCAGACTGAAGCATATCATTATTCACTTCATTTCTTCCATGTACTGTTCTCTAGTATAAGCAATAAGTGTCTTCTTTCACAATGTGACAAAAATGGAAATATGTATTATGTGACAATACAAGGATATTACCTATGTCATATTACCTGAAATTTGGGGGAAGATGGAAAGGTGGCATAGAGGGAAAGAATATTAGAATATCAGAATGTTAGAAATGATTATTAATCATTTAATCCAGAATTTAAACCAAAAATAAAATTTAAAAAAAGAATGCTTTTTGACCAATTTCTACTTATTTGCTACTGATGTTGCCCTCTGTGGTCAAAGGAAACAAGTCTAATCTTTCTTCCATATGACAGTCCTTCAAATATTTGAAGATGATTCTCATGTACCTCTCTAGATGTTTCCTTTTTTTAAGCTAAACATGATGTGTTCCTTCAAAATATGACTTAAATCCATATTATAAGGCCTCTTACTAGTGTGATTATACCACTATGGACCCTATTTAGTTTATTAATTTCCTCTTTAAACCCTGGTGCCCAGAGTTGAACACAATACTCCAAATGAGGCCCAAAGATATAGAAAATTAAAGAGAAAGGGTTAAGATTAGCTTTTTTCTTTTTGGTTATGGATTTTAGTTTGGAGTGCTTTTGGAGAGTGTAATGATGGTTTGCTAAATGACCATAATAGGTATGCAGTGAAATTCAGTTCAACTGAACAATCATTTATTAAGTACCTACTTCAAACCAGACATTAATAGAGGTTCTGGGGATACAGGGATAGAAAGGAAAAAAGTCTCTGAATTCCAAGAATTCACACAAGAAGTTTGGTAAAGACCTGCATCATGATTGACTAATCAATTGGCCACTCATATTCTGGACTAACATGTTCCAGTAAATGAAGTGGTGCAATTTCAAATAATTGAGTTGTGGTGAAATGAGCTTCAGGACTATGAGGGAATTTACCGCAAACTTGAACTTCGGAGGAAGTTGAATCTTTTATAGAACCAGAAGAGGGTTTCAGAATTTTCCCAAGATGGTAAATAATGACCATATTGTGAATTTCCTTCCTTGTTTATAAAATTTCTTACTCACTTAGGCCAAAACTGTAAATAGATGGATCTTTGTCTTTAAAGACTTCCTATCTAGATGGCATCTTCCCCTTTCATGTCTTCCCCTCTCACCCATGTATATAATCCCCCTAAGTTTGCTACTTGAGACTTACTTTGTTCATATTAAATTTTATCTTTCAAAGTTTGTCATGCTTTTATTGACATAGTCTCTTTTATAATACTGGATATTGCCTTTTAAGGTCGCTAACAACTTAATTTAACACATTTTTCATTGCCTTTTCTTTATTGCCTTTTAACCAGAGTCTTCTGGGGACATTGTTCCTCTCTTAAATGTCTACCTCATAAGAGTCTCAGCTTTAAAATTCTGTCAAATATATGATTTTATTGCTGTAGGGTATTGTTCTGGAGTCTCCACATTGTCAAAAACTTTTGCCTGTGGTACTCACTGTTTTAGAAGCCTTCTTCTTCTTCAGTATCTCAGGGTTCATTTGGCTGACCATCTACTGCATCTCATTCTTTCTACATTCTTAATATCTTCCCCCTGAGATTGTTTCCAACTTATCCTGTATATATCTCATTCAAAAATAGTCATTAAGATATTATCTCTCCAATTGGATGGTGGACTCCTAGAGGGTAGGGAATGATTTTGGATTTATTTTTATATACCTAGCTCTTAGCACAGTGCTTGGCACATAGTATGCACTTCACAAATGATTGTTGACTTAGTGAAGGGCTTGAAGACCATCTCCTTTTCCAGCCATAAATATTCTTGATAATCTTCTTTTGCTCTAAAGACATTTCTTTTGATTTATTTTTGCACCATACTTACACACATCATTCATCTTTACATTAAATATCTTGAGATTTTTTCAGGTAAATTAACATTTTTCCTTCCTTGGTGACTGAAATATTCCTTCATTTCTAGGCCTAAAACATTATCCAACATATACTGGCAATGTCATCTGGGCAAGTCATCTAATCTCTCAGTTTATAACAATTCTCTAAGACTAGAGAAGGTGACAACCTGGATTAATAAAGAAAGTTCCTTATCCTAGAATTCCCCAAATCTTTGAAATCATAGGTCCAGTCTCTACCTCTGACATTTACATGTAATGTTCAGGAACCTACAACAAGTGCTAGGAACAGAAAAATAAAGAGTTACAATCAGTACCTGCCTTCAGGGAATTTATAGTCTAGTAGAGAGAAAAGAATATACATAATTAACATCAGGGTTGGTGTAGTTCTGTTGGAGATAAGCCAATAGAACTACACCTACCATTATGCCCAACACTGCCACTCCACTCTGCTTCCTCCCTTTTGCTGTTCAAGTTCCCAACTCTTTTATTCCCTTTTCTGAGCTACTTAGGACTTTAAGAGCAGTTATTCAACTGACAGCTTCCTGGAGCAAATGATCAAGTGATACCCTATACCCCTTCCCCACCCAGATAACATCATGACTAAGACAAGCACCTTTTGGTGATGGGAGTTTGTGCTTGAGGTAATCAATGAGTGAGAGTTCTACCCCCTTTTTGGGCATGAGGAAGAAGATTGGAAAAAAATGAGTCATACAGGATGAGCAGGGATTAATGGGTTAAAATGCATCTCATCTCATTGCACTATCTTTCTAAATCTACCCTACGGATGTGGCAAAATTGGGACAATAATGCATTGCTTGTGGAGTTGTGAACTGATCCAACCATTCTGGAAGACAACTTGGAATTATGCCCAAAGGACTTTAAATGACTACCTGTCCTTTGATCAAGTCATACCACTGCTGGGTTTGTATCCCAAAGAGATAATAAGGAAAAAGACTTGTACAAGAATATTCATAGCTGCGCTCTTTGTGTGGCAAAAAAGTGGAAAATGAGGGGATGCCCTTCAATTGGGGAATGGCTAAATAAATTGTGGTATATGTTGGTGGTGGAATACTATTGTGCTAAAAGTAATATTGAATAGTGGAATAAAATATGAAACAAAGATAGAGAGAGAGAAAGGAAGAAAGGAAGAAAGGAAGAAAGGAAGAAAGGAAGAAAGGAAGAAAGGAAGAAAGGAAGAAAGAAAGAAAGAAAGAAAGAAAGAAAGAAAGAAAGAAAGAAAGAAAGAAAGAAAGAAAGAAAGAAAGAAAGAAAGAAAGAAAGAAAGAAAGAAAGAAAGAAAGAAAGAAAGAAAGAAAGAAAGAAAGAAAGAAAGAAAGAAAGAAAGAAAGAAAGAAAGAAAGAAAGAAAGAAAGAAAGAAAGAAAGAAAGAAAGAAAGAAAGAAAGAAAGAAAGAAGAGGAGGAAGGGAGGGAGGGAGGAAGGAAGGAAGACAAAAACCTTTCAAAAAGTAATGAGGTGTTGAATCTCAAACAAGAAAATAATACAGAAGATGGCGGCATAGAAGCAGCTCAAGTTAAGACCTCTGAAAACTCTTCCTTACTGATTACAAACTAAATGCTCCTAGGGGCCTGAAAATCAAACCTAACAATAGGACAGCTCCAAGGAACCATCCTGCTGGACTTAACTTAAAAAGGTATGCTCCCCAAAAGCCTGAAATCAAGAACACTCAGGTTTAAGGGGAAGGAAGAAGAAAGGTCCCAGGACCCCTCCCCCACCTAAGCTCCTGAGCCTCCAGTGGTAGCTGGAACCTCTGGAAGGGCAAGGGTACTGGTTTGGAGGGAGTACCTTGTGGGCAAAGCTGTGCCAGGCTTAGAGTGTCAAACACAGGCAGTGGGGAAGAAGTTGGAGAAGAGGCACAGAACAGGCAGCCTAGTTGCAGCATCAGAGACACTCCATATCCCCCCCCTTCCTGAGGTTCTGGCCCCAGGGCATATCCAGCTCTGCAAATCAGCTGGGATTAATCTCATCAAAGCCATCAGAGGACAAGGAAGCTCAAGCTCCAATACCCCTCCCCACAGACTGCACTGAGAAATTTGCTGACTAAGCTCCAATGGTGAAGACTGACAGAAAAGCCCATAACCACAGATTCAACACAAAATGAGAGGAGGAGCAAAGGCACAGATATCTACAGGAAGGAAAGAAGGGGTAAATATGAGCAAACAACAGAAAAAGGAAAAAAATCACAATCAACAGCTTCTATGCAAGCAATGAACAAAGAACAAATGAAACAGAGAAGGATAAAGGAACAGCAAGAAAAAAGAAAAAAAGAAACTCCAGCAAATTGGATACAGGATGTGGAAGAACTCAAAATACAATTCAAAACACAATTAAGAGAGGCTGAAGACAACTGGGGAAAGAATTTAAAAAGCAAAATAGGTCATCTGTAAACAGAAAAACATTGTTTTAAAAGCCAAAATTAATCAGCTTGAAAAATGAGGCAAAGGAGATGAAAGATCAGAAGGAGAAGGATGACCAAAAAGCCAGGAATGAAATCCAGTCTTTAAAAACCAGAATACAACAATTAGAAGCAAGTGACTTCACAAGGCAGCAGGACACTATAAAACAAAATAAAAAGAATGAAAAAATTTAGGAAAATATAAAGCACCTCATTCTCAAAATAGAAAATTTAGAAAATCATCCAGGAGAGACAACTTAAGAATCATTGGTCTACCAGAAGACCATGACAAAAGAAAAAAACTGGATATCATACTACAGGAAATTACCCCAAAAAACTGCCCCAATATTCTAGAACAAGAGGGAAAAGTGTAGTTTGAAAGCATCCACAAATCACCTCCTGTACTTAACCCACCACTGACAACACCCAGGAATATGATAGCCAAATTCAATAACTATCAGACCAAGGAAACAATATTACAAACTGCTTAGAAGAAGCCATTTAGATACTATGGAACTACAGTGAGGATAACACAGGATCTGACTGCATCCACACTGAAGAATAAAAAGGCATGGGATAAGATATTCCAGTAAGCAAGGAAACTATAACCAAGAATTAACTACCCAGAAAAACTGACTATATTCTTACAGGGGAAAGTATGGCAATTTAACAAAATAGAAGAATTTCAAGCATTTGTAAAGAAAAAACCAGAGCTGAACAAAAAATTTGATGTCAAGCACAGAACTCAAGAGAATCATCAAAAGGTAATTAAGAAAGAGGGGAAAAAGAAAACAAAACAAAAAAAACCTTTTTTAAGAGACCTAATAAGTTAAAATATGTAACCCTATAAGAAAAGAGGCCATTGGTAAGTCTTAAAAATTGTTATTATCACCTGGGTAGCTAGAATTATACTTAGAGAGAACAGTGACAAACTGTATAGAATGATATGCTAAGATATAAATATGTATATAGATATATGTATGGATAAATATGTGTGTGTGTGTGTGTGTGTGTGTACAACTAGAGCTAAAAAACGAGGTTAGTATTAAAACAATGGGAAAAGAAACAAAATGGAGTAAATTTATATATCACAAAGAAGCAAATAGTGGGAGGGGGAGAGAATATCAATACACTAGAAGAGTAAAGAGATTGGAGATAGGAAATATTCAATTCTTATATGCATTGAAATTGACTCAAAGAGTGAAGAACACTCAAATATTTGGGGGCAGAGAATTAAGTTGCACCTTACCGGAAAGTAGAAAGCTAAGAAATGGATTGGTGAGGAGGGAAGCAGTACAAGGGAGGGAGAGGGTGGGGGTAGTTTAAAAAGTCTGTAAAGAAAATAAGAGGGGAAGAAGAAGGGAAGGGGTTGTAAAGGAAAGTAAAATAAGGGTGGGAATTAGGGGGACTGATTATAAACAAACATTGGTGGAGAAGGAAATAGTGAAAGAAGAAAAATCAGGCCTAGGAGTGGAAATTAAAATGTTGGAGAACATACAGCTGGTAATCATAACTCTGAATATGAATGGAATGAATTCACCCATAAAATGCAAGTGAATGGCAGAGTAGTTTAGAAAAAAATCCTACCATATGCTGTCTACAAGAAACATACATGAGGAAGGTAGATATGCATAAGGTAAAAGTAAGAGGATGGAGCCAAATCTATTGGGCATCAACTGATAAAAAGAAGGCAGGAGTCCCAATCATGATATCAGAAAAATCCAAAGTAAAATAGATCTAGTCAAAAGAGATAGGGAAGGTAATTACATCCTGATAAAAGGCAGTGTGGACATGAGGAAATATCAGTGTATACATGTTGTATACACCAAATTGCATACCATCCAAATTTCTAAAGGAGAAACTAGTGGAGCTCAAGGATGGAATAGATAGAAAAACTATACTAGTAGATGACCTGAAACTTCCTCTATCAGAACTAGATAAATCAAACCAAAAAATAAATAAGAAAGAGGTAAGAGAAGTGAATGGAATCTTGGAAAAAAATATAGTTAGTAGATATGTGGAGAGAAATAAATAGGGACAAAAAGGAATACATCTTCATTTCAGCAGCACATGGTACATTCACAAAGATTGACAATGCACTAGGGCATAAAAATATTGCAAACAAGTGCAAAAGAGCAGAAATAATAAATACAAACTTCTCAGATCACAATGCAATGAGAATAATATTTAGTAAGGGTACATGGATAGGAAAATCAAAAATTAATTGGAAATTAAACAATATTATTCTCCAAAATCAGCTAAAGAACAAATCATAGAAATAATAATTTCATTGAAGAAAATGACAATGATGAGACATTGTTTCAAAATCTATGGAATGCAGCCAAAGCAGTACTTGGGAGAATTTTATATCCTTCAGTTCATATATTAGCAAATTAAGAAGGGCAAAGGTCAATGAATTTTGCACACAAATTAAAAAACCAAAAAGTGAACAAATTAAAAATTCTCAGATGAAGGCTAAATTAGAGATCCTTAAACTCAAAGGAGAAATTAATAAAATTGAAAGTCAAAGAACTATTGATTTAATAAATAAGATTACAAGCTGGGACTTTGAAAGACAAATTAAAAAAATGAAAAGAAGAAAACCAAATTATCAGTATCCAAGATGAAAAGGGAGACCTTACCTCTAATGAAGAGGAAATTAAAGTAATCATTAAAAATTATTATGCCCAAATATATAGCAATAAATATGGCAATCTAGGTTATATGGATGAATACTTACAAAAATATAAATTGCCTAGACTAACAGAGGAAGAAATAAACAACCCCATATCAGAAAAAGAAATTGAACTAGCCATCAAAGAACTCTCTAGGAAAAAAATCCCCAAGACCAGATGGATTCAAAAATGAATTCTATGAAACATCTAAAGAACAACTAATCCCAACATTATACAAACTATTTAAAGAATAAGCAAAGAAGGAGTTCTATCAAATTCCTTTAATGACACAAATATGATACTGATTCCAAAGCCAGGCAGGTCAAAAACAGAGAATGAAAACTATAGACAAATCTCCATAATGAATATGGATGCAAAAATATTAAATAGGATACTATCAAAAAAACTCCAGGCATTGATCATGAGGGTTATTCATGATGACCAGGTAGGATTCATACCAGAAATGTAAGGATGGTTCAGTATTAGGAAAAACATCCACATGATTGATCATATTAACAAGCAAACTGACAAAAATCACATGATTATCTCAATAGATGCAGAAAAAGCCTTTGAAAAAAGACAACACTCATTCTTATTGAAAACATTAGAAAGCATAGGAATAAAAGGGCCTTTACTAAAAATAATAAATAATATATATCAAAAAAGATCAACAAACCTCATCTGCAATGGGGATAAACTAGAAGCCTACCCAGTAAGATCAGGAGTGAAACAAGGACGCCCATTATCACCTCTATTATTTAACATTGTACTAGAAACATTAGTTGTAGGAATTAGAGAAGGAAAAGAAATTGAAGGTGTTAAAATAGGCAATGAGGAGACCAAGCTATCACTCTTTGCAGATGACATGATGGTCTACTTAAAGAATCCTACAGAATCAACTAAAAAGCTAGTCAAAATAATCAACAACTTTACCAAAGTTGCAGGATACAAAATAAATCCACATAAGTCATCAGCATTTCTATATATTTCCAATACATCTCAGCAACAAGACTTAGAAAGTGAAATTTCATTTAAAATCAGCCTAGACCATATAAAATACTTAGGAATCTATCTGCCAAGACAAACACAGGAACTATATGAAGACAACTACAAAACACTCTTCACACAATTAAAACTAGATCTAAACAATTGGAAAAATATCTATTGCTCATGGGTAGGACAAGCTAACATAATAAAAATGACCATCCTACCCAAATTAATTTACTTATTTAGTGCAATACCCATTGAACTACCAAAAAACTTCTTTACTGAATTAGAAAAAAAAAACCATATCAAATTTCATTTGGAAAAAAAGATCAAGGATATCCAGGGAAATCATGGGGGGGTGATGCAAAGGAAAGAGGCCTAGCAGTACCAGTTCTCAAACTATACTATAAAGCAATGGTCATCAAAACATTTTGGTACTGGCTAAGATACAAAAAGGTGGATCAGTGGAATAGACTATGGGTAGGTGACCTCAGCAAGACAGTCTATGATAAGCCCAAAGATTCCAGGTTTGGGGACCAAAATGCACTATTTGATAAAAACTGCTGGGAAAATTGGAAGACAGTGTGGGAGAGATTAGGTTTGGATCAACATTTCACACCCTACCCCAAGATCAACTCACAATTGGTGAATGAATTGAATATAAAGAAAGAAACTATAATTAAATTAGGTGAGCACGGAATAGTATACATATCAGATCTTTGGGAAAGGAAAGATTTTAAAACTAAGCAAGAGCTAGAAAAAATCAGAAAGTGTAAAATAATTTTGATTACATCAAATTAAAAAGGTTTTGTACAAACAAAACCAATGCAACCAAAATTAGAAGGGAAGCAACAAATTGGGAAACAATCTTCAGAACAAAAACCTCTGACAAAGGTCTAATTACTCAAATTTATAGAGTTAAATCAATTGTAAAAAAATCAAGCCTTTTTCCACTTGATAAATGGGCAAGGAACATGAATAGGCAATTTTCAGTTAATGAAATCAAAACTATTAATAAGCACATCAAAAGTGTTCTAAATCTCTTATAATCAGAGAGATGCAAATCAAAATAACTCTGAGGTATCACCTCACACCTAGCAGATTGGATAACATGACAGCAAAGGAAAAGAATGAATGCTGGAGGGGATGTGGCAATGTTGGGACATTAATACATTGCTGGTGGAGTTGTGAGTTGATCCAACCGTTTTGGAGGGCAATTTGGAACTATGCCCAAAGGACAATAAAAGAGTGTCTGTCCTTTGACCCAGCCATAGCACTGCTGGGTTTGTACCCCAAAGAGATAATAAGGAAAAAGACTTGTACAAGAATATTCATAGCTGCACTCTGTAGTGGCAAAAAAATTGGAAAATGAGGGGATACCCTTCGATTAGAGAATGGCTGAACAAATTGTGGTATATGTTGGTGATGGAATACTATTGTGCTCCAAGGAATAATAAAATGGAGGAATTCCATGGAGACTGGAACAACCTCCAGGAAGTGATGTAGAGCGAAAGGAGCAGAACAAGGAGAACATTGTACACAGAGATTGATACACTGTGGTATAATGGATGTAATGGTCTTCTCCATTAGTGGAAATGCAGTGATCCTGATCAACTTGGAGGGATATATGAGAAAGAACACTATCCACATTCAGAGGAAAAACTGGGAGTAGAAACACAGAAGGAAAACAACTGCTTGATTACATGGGTCAAGGGAATATGATTGAGGATGAAGATTTTAAATAAACATCCTAATGTAAACATCAACAACATGGGAAAAGGTTCTGATCAAGGACACATGTAATATCCTGTGGAACTGTGCCTCAGCTTTGGGGTTAGGGGGGAGGGAATAGAAAGAAAGAATATTATTCTTGTAATCAAGGAATAATGTTCTAAGTTGACTAAATAAATAGCTTACAATGAAAAGAAAGAAAGAAAATAATGCAATTTCTAAATTAATCATTCTATAACTAAGCACACAAGAGCTGTCTCATTATTATAATGGGCACAGTAGGAAAATAGCCATTATCCTTGCATTAGCAAAATATAACACCCTGTTGCTAAGGTTGTTGGAGTAGTGCTACACTTTAATGCACCCTTCACAATAGAGACCTGCAAGTGTCATTAACAAAATTATAAGAGAAGAAAAAATTGGTTAAGTATTATGATCTGTGAGGATGTTTTAAGGGGATGATGTAATCTAGGTTCAAATCTTGACTCTGGCACTTATTACTTATTTGATCTTGAATATGTCATTTAACCTCTCCAAGCCTCTCTTTCCTCATCCACAACACATGGGGTTTATTCTAGATTATCACTAATGTCCATTCCAGTTCTAAACCTATAATTATATGAATCTAAGAACTACTCCTAGTCAAAGAAAGGAATTATGGGTCTATTGAACATTAGTTCCTTGAATATAGGAAATGGTTTCATTCTTGTATTTGTATCCTCAAGAAATTGGCTTCAAGTCTTGCACCAGTAGGCATTTGTTAAATTATTGTTGAATTGCACAAAAACCACATCAAATTTGGAAGAAAGAGAAGTTCCCAATAATGAACACTCGTATTTTTAAACAGTTTTGAGGACTTACAGTGTACATTACACACAATGGTCCTCTAAGATTACTAATACAAATGTGAATATTCTCATTTTATAAATGAAAGGTTAAATGACTTCTCCACAATATTATAAATAATGTAAGAATCCATACTTAAAATCAGATCTTCTTACTTCAAGCCCAGGGATCTTTTCAACACAGCAAGTGTATGACAAAATAGTCAGTCAGTATGTAGAATTAGAAAGAAAATTGATGCTCTAGAGATTGAAATTTCAAATAAGTTAATAACCACATTCAATGGAAAGTCTTAGAAGAATGTTTAAGGTTCATACTTTTGTAATTTTTTTTTGGTAAAATGAAAGGGTACACTGAAAAACAATGAAATTAATGAAAAATCTTTCATGAAGGATAATAATACAATTATATCACATTTATATGATGTTTTAAAACAAACATTCTCAACACCCCTCTATGGGATAGATAACACAAGTATTAGTATACCTATTTTACACATGAGGAAACTGAGGTTTGAAGTTCCGAAGAGACTTGCCTACAATCACACAGAAAAGTGAAGCAAAATCAATACTTTAACCCAATTCTTTTGACTCCAAGACCAATATGCTTTCCAGTATAGAGGCTGACATGAATACACAACTCAACTTTGTACAAGTTATATGTAGAGGTATCTCTCTAATCATTCTAATTCAATTAAATTCTCATTTATTAGACACCTACTTATTAATATGGAGCACAAAATAAAAATTAAAAACATTCCCTGACCTCAAGGTACTTACATTCTTAAAAAATATCTATTGTTTTTATATCACTTTCATTTCTCAAAATACCCTTCCTATATTTCCTCCTAGAGAATCATTCCTTATAACAAAGAACAATAACAAAAACCAGTATAGCAAAAGAAACCAAAACATCACATCATCCATAGTATCCTTCAGTGTAAAGAAGAGAGGGAGATAAGTCATTCTATCTTTTCTTTGAGACTTTCAGTTACTAAAATTTCATAATGTTCCATTGTTATTGTTTTGTTGTTATACTTTCTATTTATATGGTTGTAGTCGTGTATTTTGTTTTCCTTATTCTGCTAAATTCATGTTTTATCACTTCAAATGCCTTCAGTTGCTTTTCTATGTTCTTCACATTCAGAAACTGGTCCTTCAGTACAGAAATATTACATAATATTCATCTGCTACCATTTCTTTAGTCATTCTCCAATCAATGGGCAACTATTTTGTTTCTAGGTCTTTGCAACTACAAAATAGTAGGGGCTTACCTCCTACAGATTAAATATCATATTAGGTTATTAGAGAATGGCTTTTATAGATTGTAGAAAATGGACTGTCTTAAAGAAAGCAAGAAATTCTAAAAGGTGAAGTCGAGGAAGAAATACATTCCAGATGAGAGAGCATGGAGGTTAAAAAAGAGAGCATCCCGGTTAAAAAATAGTAAGGAAATCAATTTGACTGGATCATAAAGTGTGTAAAGGAGAATAGTAAGCTGAAGCTAAGTTGTAAAGGGTTTGAAATTCCAAGATAAGGAGTTTGACTTTTATCTTAGGGGTAATTAAAATCCAAGTTAGGATTGTTACATTGAGATTTCTAGATATGGGTTCATGAGACAAGGTAGTAGAGATAATAGTTTATTTGAAAAAATATATAGAGAGAATTATTCTACCAGATATTCCCAGCACATCGGGAGCCAGTAGCCATGAGCATAGCCATGAGGTAAAGAGGAAACAGTGGCAGTAATTTTTATTTATTTAGAATATTTTTCCATGGTTACATGATTCACGATTTTTCTCACTCCTCTTCCCTCCCCACTCCCAGAGCTAAAAAGCAGTTCCACTGGGTTATACATGTATCTTTGTTCAAAACCTATTTCCGTGTTATTCATATTTAAAATCTTTTAACATCAAAACCCTAATTCTATCCCCATCAAACCATGTGATCGATCATATGTTTTTCTTCTGCATTTCTGCTCCCACAGTTCTTTCTCCTAATGTGGATAGCATTCTGTCTCATAAGTTCCTCTGGGTTGTCCTAGATCGTTTTATTGCTACTAGTAGAAACATCCATTACATTTGATTGTACCACAGTGTATCAGTCTCTGTGTATGATGTTCTCCTGGTTCTGCTCCTTTCACTGTCCATGAATTCCTGGAAGTCATTCCAGTTTACATAGAATTCCTCCAGTTCATTATTCCTTTCAGCACACAAGTATCCCATCACCAACATATATCACAATTTGTTCAGCCATTCCCCAATTGAAGGGCATCCCCTCATTTTCTAATTTTTTGCCACCACAAAGAGCACAGCTATGAATATTCTTGTACAAGTCTTTTTCCTTATTATCTCTTTGGGGTAGAAACCCAGTAGAGGTGTATCTGGGTCAAAGGGTAGCCATTACTTTAAAGCCCTTTACACATAATTCCAAATTGTCCTCCAGAATGGTTGGACCAATTTACAACTCCACCAGCAGTGGCAGTAATTTTAACATTAAAGCTGGTATTGGTTTTGTCCTTTGCCCTGAAAGCTAACACTGAACTTGAAAGGGCAAGTCATGTCTCTGAAAGAGCATGTCTTCAAGCATTGGTGTAAGTTGTATAAGTATAGTATACAATTCTGTTGGTCCTTGCTTCAGTAAGTAACACAATTTGCTTGTCTTTCTAGCCAGTACCATAAGGTTGCCTATGATTTAAACACACTTTGCTATAGATCCTTTTTTCACCCTATGGTGAGAGAGACAGCATGATTTATTCAATAGAAAGCTGGATTTAGAGTCCAGAAAACTGGGTTTTAAGTCCTGCTTATAGCATGTCCTGACTGTGATCCTAGATTACTGATACCTCATATAAATTCCTAGTTCCCTAGACTACTATATTAAGACTGTAAGTTGCAGAGTAGGTACTAAACTTCATTAATAATAAAAGCCAAAATTTTATATTTTTATGAATTATAAAGGACTGCATATATATATAAACATTGAAGAAGTTTCTTAATTAGATATTTACCATATCAATAAAATCACAGTTTTAGTTAAAAGAGGAAAACAGAGTATAACTATTATATTCTGCTTCCTTTTAAAAATAGAGAATGAACTTCAAGGTTTATTCCATGACACTGAATGATTCTGGAAGACAAGTTTGCCTTCACAGTAAGGGTGATATGTTGAGAGGGAGTGGCAAACACTGAGTGGTACAGTATTAATTCCAGAGTCAGAGAATCTAGGTTCAAATCCCATCTCTGCTACTTGGTTGTACCCATAGTTCTGTCCTTCTACAAGTAATTTAAAATCAATTTGCTTCAGTTTTCTCTTCTGTCAAATGATGCGGTTAAACTATCCAGCCTCTGAGACTTTTTTCCTCCATTCTAAATCTGTGGTCCTATATTTCTTTTTCTCTGCTCTGAATGGAATTTCTTCAGAAGCATTCCTCTCTCCTTCCCCAATCTCTCACCTTATCAGGCTAGTCTTTGGGGAATAGTTAGAGGATGTCTTTAAGTAAGAGAAGAGAAAAAGCACAGTATATATATATATATATATATATATATATATATACATACATATACATATATACATATATGTGTGTATGCATATATGTGAACATATTTAGCATACAGTATTACCATTTGTTCTTTTTATTAAACCAAACTATAACTTACTGTCCTATAATATATTATAATTAATGCTCATTTTCTACTCTTGAGCCCTGAAGCAATGTTGCAATGTACATGATTTTTAAAAAATAAAAAATCATTAAACAAATAATCAAAGTATATAAAATACATTAATTAAAATTATAGAAAACATAATAGCTCTGGATAAAACAATACTGAAGCATACACGTGCACATTCACACATATAAGTGACAACCTCAGGTTTAAACTCATTAGTTTAAAAATATAGGCTTGGCACAAAGCCCAGAAGGGCGTCAAGGAGGGATTTGATAGACTAAGACAGGCAAGGGATTCCAGAGTCTCAGACGCTCCACTGAATAAGTCCTTCCTCCAGTTGCCCCAAATCTAAATTGGGTAACCACTGGTAAAGGCATATGGTGAATTTCATCTGTCACAAGAGTACACAAAGAGAGAGTTCAGTCTCTGGAGGGACATGTTTATAGTACCTGAGGGTTTTGCTCAAAAATCATTTAGGCATAACTAAAATAGGCCAATGAAAACATCTTCTGTCTTGTTTAAGTGGACATGTACTTGAGTTTTCCCCTTTCAGTAGTGTTTTTGTTTAAAAATTCAAGGAGTTAATTATATTTAGAAATTTGAAGTATACTGACTCTATAGTTAAACTCTTTAATGAGCCAATAGTTAGCCTTAATCTCCCCCACCTAGCCAATCAGAAGTAAAAATACCTTGAATTTTAAATCCTTTCTCCAAGCTAAGTATCCAAAGCATCCTTTACTATCCCTTAACAAACATAGGATTACTGTCATTAATTTTTCTAAGCCCTTCTTGAACTAATTCATATTTTTTACCTAATCTAGCTTCTTTGAAATTCCTTTTCAGTAGCAATGGGTGGACTAGTTAGATGGACAAAACCTTACTTTTCACAATAAAAGTACTAATAATCATTTCTCTCCTCAGGAATCTTTTATGAAGTCCAGCTGTGTGTGAATTTCCAGAAAACATTGAATTTCAATCCTTGAAGCTGGTCACTGATATCTTGACTGTGGTTATCTTTGATCTGTTTCTCTCTGTCTCTTTTAAAGTCCTTTCTCTTCGTCCATTCATTTTTTCTTTCTTCCTGTTTAACTTTTTTTGAGCTTGAATTTGTTATAATAGAGCAGTTTTATTGGACAGTAGTCCAATCTCAGTCATGCCAACAATTCCCACAGCTCTATTTTTGTGAAAAAATAATTTTGTGTCTTGCCAGACAATGCATAAAAAAATTTCTGTGTTCAATATCAGTCAACCAAGATGCATTTATTAAGCACCTACTAGTTATCAGTCACTATGTTAGATGCTGAAAAATAAAAACAAAATTGAGGCAGTTTCTTTCCTCAATGAGGAAATTCTGAAGGAAAATAAGATGTACCTATTCATGTATAGAGTAGACAAAGTGCTGGGTCTAGAGTCAAGAAGACCTGAGTTCAAATCTAGCCTCACCTACTAGCTGTGTGACCATGGCCATTACTTAGCCCTATTTACTTCAGTTTCCTCATCTGTAAAATAAGTTGGAAGAGGAGTGACAAATCCTTCTACCATCTTTGCAATGCTATAACATAAAGTCAAACATAAATGAAATGACTGAGCAACAACATCCACAAAATCTATATGTAAAGTAAATAAAATAATAGTAATATTATATAAAGTAAATGTGAGGTGATTTCAGTGTAAGGATAGAAAGGTACTAACAGTGAAGTATAGGGGGGAATCAGAAAAGATCTCATATGGGATGAAGTATTTAACTTCATCCTTAACCTTCTCATATTTTTGTAACAATAGAAGCATTACTTTAAGCAAATTCATTCTACTGTTAGCTATCCATATGTTAATAATAATAATATACTTTTATGAAGTCCTTTAAAGGTTGCAAAGCAGTTTGCATGCATTATCTCAGTTTTAACATTGCCCCCCAAGGGAAATATTATAAGAATTATTAACCCTGCTTAATAGTGAGAAAACTGAGGCTCAAAGATATTAAATAACTTGCCCATAGTACAGAGCTAACAAAATATTGGAGTAAGGATTCTAAAAAATCCAAAATTTGATCCAGTTGGCCCCACTAACTCTTAATTTCTGTATGTATTGACAAAGATACCCATATATATTTGCCTACTTTGTGTCTTCCAGATTTAAGGTATGAATGAATAGTGTAATTTTAAAAAAGTCGTGATCAAATTTTCTACTCATTCTGATTCAGGAAATAGATTTGTATTTCACTGTTTAAGATTTTTGGAAATAGCTGGGGGAATTTGTGGAACCTGTTCCCCAAGGACAAATTTTTTTAATATCCCCATTTTTATCTATCCTCACAATAAAGGAACCCACAAAGTAGCTGTAGTTAGACATTAATCAACTCCAGATGTTTTGTCTTCCTCAGCAATATTTTCATTTCAAGGTACATGGAAGTTAGGACACTTCTCTTGAACTGTTTGCCACACACTATGTCAGAAACTGACCCAAAGGCATATCCAGAGAGTAAGAAATTCGTAATTTCATAATTAGAATGCTAATACTCATCCAACTGATAGTTATTTTCTCTTTTAAAAAAAAGATCTTTCAAGGACTCAAGGAACTTTGTAATCTCTATTTCTTTTCCTTTATTTCTTTCTCTGAGGAAACTATTAACTTTCTCTTCTCCAAAGCTCACACCTCTCTGTGTTCCATTGATTCCATTCCTCAATGCCTCTTCTGGTAGATTACTCCTATTCTCTCCATTCTTCAAACTTTCCTTTTCTATGAGTTTCTTTTTTATTGCCTACAAACATGCCAGAGCCTCCCTCATCTTTTAAAAACCATTCACTTGATTGTACCATCTTTTCAAAGTTGTGTCCTATATATCTCCTATGTTTCATAGAAAAATTCTAGGAAATGCACTTTCTTTACTCCCTTACCTCAAATTCTCATTTCAACCCCTTGCAATGTGGCATCTAATCTCATTACCTCACTAAAACTGCTCACTCCAAAGTTACTAGTAAGTAATTCATTGCCAGGTTCTTTGTTGCTTTCTTAATTTTTATCTTTATTAAGCTTTCTGTAGCACATGATGATGTTGGTTAACTTCTTTTATGAATACTCTTTATATTCTGTATTATCATTATATTTCTCTCAGTGCTCCTCTTCCCTGTATGACCCCTCTTTCTCAGTCTCCTTCACTTATATCACCATCTTTATATTGGGTCCTCCACTTGTAAGTGTACCATAGAGCTCTGTCCTGACCAGGATCCCTTGCCTTTTTCTCTATTCTCCATGAACTCCTAAATTCTACTAAGTTAAATTATAATCACTATTCAAATGATCAATCACCCACCATTCCTAGTCTCTCTAGAGCTCCAATGCTATATCACCACCTAATTATTAGACAATTCAGATGAGATATTTTTCCTGAGGTAGCATGTTGCATATATTCAAACAGAATATTTCTTTCCTGTAAAACCCTCCACTCTTTTTATCACTGCTATTTATGTAAGGATTTCTATATATCCCAAGTTCCTCAAATTTGTACCCTCAGGGTTATCCTAGCTTCCTCATTATCCCTCAACTCATATATTCAATCAGTTGCCAAATACTGTTATTTGAACATTGTGTGTGTGTTGTGTGTCTGTGAGTGTGTCCTTCTCTCCATCCACATAGGCACCACTTTATTTTATTGCCTCATTACTTCTTACTTGGAATATTAAAATTGCTTTCTAATTGATTCTTCTAAATCACTGGTGTGGCCTTATGATTTTTCTGCTTGGTAAACTCCAGTACCTCCATATTAACCCTAGGACCAAATTTAAATTTCTATTTGGCATTCAGAGGCCTTCACAGTCTGGTTTCAGCCAATATTTCCAGCCTTATTACCCCTCACTTCATACACTCAAGAATTCAGCAAAACTGGCTTTTTAATTATTTGTCATTTTAGCTTATTAAGGATAGTAAGCTTATAGTGGTGTATAATTTTGTTGTTTTTCAGTTGTTCATCATTTCTAATTCTTTGTAACCCTCTGGATAGCATGCCTGGCCCTTCTTTCTTCCACTAGCTCATGAAGTCTGTCCAAACACCATGACATTCTTAAAATGGCACTATTTATCAAACTCATCCTCTGTTGCCCCTTTTTCCTTTTGCCTTCAATCTTTTCCAACATCAGAGTCTTTCCCAATGAGTCTTGTCTTCTCATTATGCTACCAAAGTATTTAAGGTTCAGCCTCAATAGTTGTCCTTCCAGTGTATATATATATAGTCAGTGTTAATTTCTTTAAATATTGATTGATTTTATATTCTTTCAATTCAAGGAATTCTCCAAAGTCTTCTCTAGCACCATTTTAGCCACCTGGTAATGTCTTTCTAGTTATCTAATAGATACTAGATGTGTGCAACAAATAGATATATGGCACAGAGTTTCTACTGTTTCATTGAAAAATATATTTTTATCAAATGCTCTGAAAATTTCTATCACTATTCATTTTTTTTGATAAGGCAATGTTTATCTTTCTATAGGTATCTGGGAGTGATGAGTCCAGTATGACTCAGCAATTTGTTTCATCATTATCATCATCTTCTTTATTATTATTATCATCATATTAACCACAGAAGGAAATATAATTAATTTTATTTTGTGAGTTTACTACATATTAAAGGAAAATGAGTACTAATTCAGGATAAAGAAAGTGGCCTCTACAGAATCAACCTAAAGTCAAAAAGGAATAAGTAGTAGCGAAAGAAGAATTCAACAATGGCAAAAAGGACAAACTTTGGTCAAGTGTTAATTTGCTCATTATTCACATGGGTGCTAATGAAACAAGTGCTAACCAGCTGATCAAATTTCCCCACCTCTTTAGCTAAAAGATCAAGTCTGAAGTCTAAAAAATGAGGTATATTTAATATGCTAAAGCAGCTCACAGAATACTTTCTGTGTTAAAGAAGAATTGCAGAGCTTCACCTAGAAATACCTTCTTGAAATAGAAACTGCAAAATATATCTGTGAGAAATGTTTACATTTCCTAGGAAAATTATTGCTTTGGGGAAAAAACATAAATGAAATTCTGGAAAGAGAAATCTTTGTGGATTGTAGGATTTTATCCTTACATCATATATCAAGAGAAAAAAATCCAAATAGTGGTGGTGGTGGTGGTGGTGGTGGTGTGTGTGTGTGTGTGTGTGTGTGTGTGTGTGTGTGTGTGTGAGAGAGAGAGAGAGAGAGAGAGAGAGAGAGAGAGAGAGAGAGAGAGAGAGAGAGAGAGAGAGAGAACATACATGTATGGGGGGCAGTATGGATGGAATTCGTCCTTGCTGATAAGACAGAAATAACTTGAGCTAATTATATTAACCTAAAAAAGTAAATGAAAAAACTAATGAGAACAGCGAATAATCATAACCCTGAAAATAGCTTCTTTTCTTCACTGTTGAAATGTTGTATTCTTTGATAGAACATTGACTCATGGAGACTTGGATCAGACACTCCTTGGCCAAAAGAAATTCTAGAAATCAGGAAATTTGATTGTGTCTAAGCAATGTGACTTGAATTATGTGTCCAAAGTTTGGGATTCAAAGAAGCAATAGATTCTCATTCTTTTCTAAGAAAAATAAAAATCAAGGGGCTAGTTTTCATTCTTTCACCCTATATTCATTAAAATGTTATTTTGAAAGAGGTTTTTGTAACTAATTCACTAGTATCAATAGGGTGACCTGTGAACACCTTTTTAACTTGAAGAAGCTAGGTTTTACCTGCCTTCATAGCTACATTTTCAAAGAGAAGTGGAAAATTGAGATACTTATCTGTATAATCTACCCAACAATATAAGCTTCAATCTTCTGGAAGACTCAGGTCTGGATAATTTCCTCATTTTTACCACTTAGTACATATATACTAATGTAGTTTGCAAAGTATTTTCCTCCCAATATCCTTTTAAGAAAAGATGGGTACTGTGACCATTAGAACCCTACTATTAAAAATATAATAATAAATATAATTATTAATAATAAATATAAACTGAGGTGGCTTCCCCAGATGTGATAGATATCATTAAAACTGGGACTTGAACAGAGTTCTGATTCTAAGTTGATAAAATTACATAATTCTAGTAATCAGTCTATAAAATGGAGACAAAAATAGCATTTATTTCACAAGGTTATTGAGAAGATTAAGTCAAATAAAGTAGAGAAAATGCTACATTATTATCACCACCATCATCATCATTACTTTTATGTCTCACACAAAGTACTTTCCACTCCATTATATTGTCTTAAGCATGGATAAGAAAACCTTTGGGGAAAAGGGGTTAGAACAGGCTTCTTTTCCTATTTTCAATAGTTATTACACCTATGGTCTATAAAACAATGTTGAAGTGTCTCTGACTTCCAGATTTCTAGACATAATGTTCAAAACACTTCTGATTCCTGAGAAATAGAAGAACCAAGTTTGACCACAGTGATATCTCCATTTCCAGGGGCTACATTGAGACAATAAAAATGGCTCCCTTGTTGATGTAATTAAGGAAAGAATATTCCTTGACAAGTGAAGGTGCTATCTGCCTCTTATTTAGAGGAGAAATTGAAATGTTGAAAATGAACAAGACTTGTGATCAGCTCCTACATATCCATCAGTAACTCCTATTTATGTGACTGTGTCCTTTTTCTGGCCTATTGCCCTCTGATCATGTATATGAAGTCAAAGAGAAGCAAAAATTGAAAATAGTAGAATAAGATTTTTCTTGGCCAGTCCTTCTATATTGGATCTTGTTAAACTAATAAATAAGTCTCAGGTTGTTTTATGGGGGAAAAACAAATAAAATAGATAAAGCATTGGTTAATTTTATTTTAAAAAGAAAAGAAAAAAAATCAAATTAACAATATCAGAAATGAAAGGGATGAATTCACCTCCAACAAAGAGGAAATTAAAGCAATCATAAGGAGTTGTTTTACCCAATTACATGCCAATAAATATGACATTTTAAGTGAAATGATGAATAATTACAAAAATAAAATTGCCCAGATTTACAAAAGATGAAATGGAATATTTAAATAATTCCATCTCAGAAAAAGAAATTGAATAAGCCATCAATGAACCTCACTCAGTGGCAATGCAGTGATCCTGAACAACTCTGAGGGATCTACAAGAAAGAATACTACCCACATTCAGAGGAAAAACAGTGGGAGTAGAAACACAGAAGAAAAACAACTGCTAGATTACATGGGTCAAGGGGGATATGATTGGGGATACAGACACTAAATGAACATCCTAGTGAAAACATCAACAACATGGAAATAGGATCTGATAAAGGACACATGTAATACCCAGTGGAATTGTGCATCATCTATGGGAAGGGCAGGGGGAGGGGAGGGAGGGAAAGATTATGATTCTTGTAAGCAAGGAATAATGTTCTAAATTGACAAAATAAAATTTAAAATAAAAAGATTTAAAAAATTTTAAATGAACCACACTAAGAAAAATTTCCCAGGGCCAGATGGATTCACAAGTGAACTCTCTCAAACATTTAAAGGAAATTTAAACCTGTACAAGAATATTCATAGCTGTGCTCTTAACATGTGGTGGCAAAAAAAAATTGGAAAATGAGGCAATGCCCTTCAATTGGGGAATGGCTGAACAAATTATGATGTGTTGGTGATGAAATACTATTGTGCTCAAAGGAATAATAAACTGGAGGAATTCCATGTGAACTGGAATGACCTCCAGGAACTGATGAAGAGTGAAAGGAGCAGAACCAGGAGAACATTATACACAGGCTGATACACTGTGGTACAGTTGAATATAATGCACTTTTCCATTAGTGGCAATGCAGTGATCCTGAACAACCTGGAGGGTTGAAATAACACTATCCACATCCAGAGGAAACACTGTGAGAGTAAAAAAAAACACTGAAGAAAAACAACTGCTTGATTACATGGGTCGAGGGGGATATGATTGGGGATGTAGACTCTAAATGAACATCCTAGTGCAAACATCAAAAACATGGAAATAGGTTCTGATCAAGGACACATGTAAAACCCATTGCACATTGGCTATGGGAAGGGGTGGGAGCAGGGGAGGGAGGGAAAGAAATATGATTCTTGTAATCAAGGAATAATCCTCTAAATTTACTAAATAAATTTTTCAAAAATACATAAAAAATAAATAAAGGAAACTTAATCCCAATACTATATAAGCTCTTTGACAAAATAATCCAAGAAGGAATCCTACCAAATTCTTTTTATGACACAAATATGGTGCTTATATCTAATCCAGGAAGACCAAAACCAGAGAAAGATAATTATAGATAAATCTCTTTAATAAATATTGATGCAAAAATCTTAAATACATACTAGCAAAGAGACTACAGAAAAATATAACAAGGATTATTCGCTATGACCAGATGGCATATATACCAAGAATGCAAGGCTAGTTTAATATTAGGTAAACCATCAGCATGTGACCATATCAATAATCAAACTGACAGAAATCACATGATTATCTCAATAGATGCAGAAAAAGCCTTTGACAAAGTATAACACCCATTCTATTAAAAAAAATAGTAGAAAACACAGGAATAAATGGACCTTTCCTTAAAATAATAAATAATATCTATCTAAAACTATTGGCAAGTATCATGTACAATGGGGATAAGTTAGAAGCCTTCCCAATAACATCAGGAGTGAAGCAAGAATGCTCATTATCACCACTATTTAATATTGTACTAATTAATGTTATCTTTAGCAATCATAGAAGAAAAAGGAATTGGAATAAATAAATAAACAAATAAATAAATAAATAGGCAATGAGGGAACTAAACTATCACTCTGTGGATGTTATGGTGGTATACCTAGAGAATTCTAGAGAATCAAATAATTAGTTGAAAAAATAATTTCAGCAAAGTTGCAGGACACAAAATAAACCCACATAAATCATTGGCATTGCTACATATTTCCAACAAAGTCCAGCAGCAATAGTTATTATTTCATTTAAAATTACTCTAGGCAACATAAAGTACTTGGGAATCTATTTGTCAAGACAAACACAGGGATTATATGAACACAATTACAAAAAACGTTTTGCACAAAGTTAGATCTAAACAACTGGAAAAACATTAATTGCTCATTGGTAGGCTAAACTAATATAATAAAAATGATTATTTTATCTAAATTACTTTATTTATTCAGTCCCATACCAAACTAACATAAAACTATTTCATAGAATTAGAAAAAATAACAGTATAATTGATCTGGAATAACAAAAGATGAAGAATATCTAGGGAATTTTTTTAAATTGTGAAGGATGGTGTCCTACCAGTATCAGATCTTAAACTGCACTATAAAGTAGTTATTATCAAAATAATCTGGTACTGGCTAAGAAATGGAATGGTGAAGCAATGTAATAGATTAGGGATAAATGACCTTTGCAATCTAGTGTTTGATAAACCCAAAAATCACAGATTTGGGGAAAAGAACTCACTACTTGACAAAAACTGGAAAACAATTTGGCAAAAATTAGGAATAAACCAATATCCCACATCCTATACGAGGATAATGTCAAAATGGGTATATGATTTAGACATAAGGGATGATACTAAAAGTCAATTAGGGGAACATAGAATAGTTTTTCTGCCCGATCTATGGAGAAGGGAAGAATTTAAGACCAAACAAAAGAAAAAGAACATTGTAGAATCAACTGTGATAGGCTTGGCTACTCTCAGCAGTACAATGAACCAGAATAACTTTGAGAGACTTATGACAAAGAATGCTATCCAACTCCAAAGAAAGAACTGTTGGAATTGGAATGCAGATCAAAGAGAGCTATTCTTCACTTTAGTTTATTGGGGCTTTTGTTTTGAGGTTTTGGTTTTATATGATTATACTCTTATAAAAACGATTAATACAGAAATATGTTTTGCATGATAATATATGTATTACTCAGATCAAATCGCTTGCCTATCTGGGGGAGGGGGAAAGCTGGAGGGAGGAAAATAATTTAGATCTTATAACTTTGGAAAACTTATGTGGGAATTTGTTATTACATGTAATTGGTAAAATAAAATGTCTTTATAATAATAAATAGCAATAAAAAGAGAAATGTGTCCCAGTCTCAATATTGCATGTCTATTTTCTATATAATGGCAGGAAATAGACATGTGCTAGAATTCTCTCCTACATTTCAGAAGTTCCTCCTCACTACCACCACAAAGAAAGAGGTCTAATTCAGACATAGAAATTTTAGGACATATACAGTCTGAGTACTCCTTTGAACAAGCAAAGGAATATGGCCTTAACTTGTCTGCTTTATTTTTAGGAATTGTCATGTCATCAAAGCACAAGAACTCTGAAGTCAGGATTTCTGTCTTTTTGTGACCTGGGAGCTGAAATTTAGGATTTTTTGAAAACTAGAACACAGAAAGGTCACTATCTCCTCTGGTTATTGGAGGGGACCTCTGATCTTAGACAGAGCTAAGCTATCAAGAGTATAGATAGTGGATCACAAGAAACACCATTACTATTTGGATTGGGGGTATGTCTTTTATATGTCCTTTGCTCTCTCATACGTTGACTATAACCATTACTCTCAGTTGCATGGGTTACATCATTCCCTTGTTTATTCTCATATCCTGAACTCCTTACTGCTTCTCATTTCAAGAGGACAGAGGAAATTGTAGAGACAGGGTATGAGACTAGTATTAGAATAATTTAGCATTATGGAAGAGAATCTTATATTTTATAAGGAAATGGGAACTCTTACTCAGGAAGTTAAACCAGATAGGTTACAGAGGAGATGAAAATTTCTAAGCTGGTATATTTTAAGAAAGTCAGGAACAAGGAGAGAAATCATAGTACTTTACAGTGAAGTTTATAGAGTTTTTTGGAGGAATAATAATTTCTTTCAGAATTCTTTATGTAAAGTTTATTCTATATAATTCATGTTTACATAAAGTAAATACTATCTACATCCACAATTCTCATTAATCTGTTTGCCATTAGATTATTATGGCATATTCAAAAGTCTTGAAAAGTATCAAAGCACATTCAGATTACTAAATAATCTGAACTTTTCTTACTACATAAGATATTTTTTTATTGAAACCAAGGATAAAATTACAATAGAGAATCTATCTTTGGGGATTAAGTATATATCAAGCCACATATATTTAAGGTTTCCTCTAGTCTCAGCCTAAGTATAGGTACAAAAGAAAGCATCAGTATAGGTGTCATGTCTTCATAGAACTAATTGTCTTTACCAAAGATCTTTTGAGGAGGAGGGAATGAAGATTACATTACTCCCTGGGTAGAAAAAATTAGGGCAGCATGAGGCAACATGGAAGTCCTCCAAAAGTTACTCATCTTATCCCATAATCACAAAGACAAGATGTCTAGAATTATTTGTTTTCCATCAAAATCTTTTATAAAAGAAAAAAGTAAAATATCGGTCCTGTGACAGCCAACCTGGCCTTAATAGCAGGACCAGGAACAGTTAGAGCACAACAGATGAGACTAGAGATAGAACTGTAGAATAAAGTCACTGATCAGAGGGGCAATATTCCAAATGATCTTTGCAGACAGAGGTCCTCCATTTCAATACCTTTCTCAGTCACTGTGGCAATTTGTGGAAGTGGCAAAAATGTGGGGAGGTGTTACCAAGCAAGAGAAGGGACTGTGATTAGAACAGATATAGCCTGTCATAGAAATTTTGAGACTTTGGAAAAATCACCCCACCATTTTGAGACTCCCATGTAAAAAAAAAAAAAAGGAATCAGATCATTTGCTTCCAAAATCCCTTTCATTTCTAAATATGTCTTGCTGCAAAAGAAGGGTAAACTTCCTAGCTCTACCTCCACTGAAATTGAAGACTTTCTTGAGGCTTATCAAAGATTAAAGATAATTTGCATAGCAAGTGTGCTAGCTGCCAGGGGCATGATGGAAGTTGAAGCAACAAATGAAATGTAGTGCATGTTTTTATCCCCTACCACAGAAAAACTCAAAGAGATTGTACAATGTGGGGCTTGGAATGGGCCTATAATATACTGCCTATTCTCTCTGTGAAGCAAGACTAGTAGGAAAGATATTGATAGCCTCTGGAGTGATTCTTGTGTCAGTCAGATGGTATATAGGCCGTTTTAAACAAAGGAGATGAAAATGAGTTGATTAGGCTTGAAGGCATTTTGGTCCAGGACAGATTCCCCCAAAAAGTGAACATTTCAGCACCCCCTCACCCTAAAGAAAAAGACACTACCACAGCAGATAACTGCTCCAGCAGATGGCAGTAGTGACTCAATGGAGCAATGAATGGCACCCTCAGAAGCAGAAAAAAAAGCATCTCCAGAAATAGAGGAACTTCAGGGGATGGCTCTGGGAGCAGAAGAACATAGCAGCAGCTAAGGAAGTGTAGAATGACAAAAGCAAGGGTAGCTTCAAGACTAAGACAAAAAAGAGGTGGAAGTTAGAAATATGAAGGCTCAGCAAGTTTCTAGGAAATGGAGATGCAAAAGGTATTCCAGCCTCAATACAATTCTTTATTGCATACGAGAGTGAGATTTCTGAAAAGTGCTCCCTCCACTAGTACAAGTGTCTGTGGAAACCTAGCTATGCTCCTTCACATGTACCTGCACTCTGATTTTCCCTTTTTATTCTGCTACCCTAACATAACTAGATACTTTGCTATTTGATTTATGGGGTCCTATCTAGTCAATTGCAAGAAAATGCACTAAGTGGGAGCTTGAAGCATATTTTTATTATTGTGACAATCAAAATATCATCACATTAAACTTGGGGTAACATTGGCAAGTAGAGTTGAGTGGATCAATGCTACCTGAAGAAAGCACTTTGCAAACCTCAAATCACTATACAAATTAGAGATAGGAGTTGTTAAAATTTACATTGTTATCTCTTATTCTGGTGAATATTTGTTCCTGTGTTCTTTCTTATGTTTGGGCTGACACCCTATATTTTTCTTATAAATCCAATTTAACTAATAAATAGAGCTCAAGCTCTAGGACTCCAGGACTGGGAATTTATTATCCATATAAGTTAATTGTTATTAAATACTTAAGTAAAGTGATTACAATTGGTACACTTTGATTAAATGTCTAGTACAGTGATGGCAAACCTATGGCATGGGTGCCAAAGATGGCACACAGAGCCCTCTCTGTGGACACATGGCCTTCCATCTCTTCCCCCAGAGTTCATTACTAGAAAGACAGAGGGACTTGGGTGGAGCTGCTCCCCTCCCCCTCTCCACTGAGCCTGATGACATTTTTTTCACATCCCCGCCCCTGTGCCCAACAGTCCAATGAGAGCTCACATTGGGTAAGGTGGGTGGCACACAGGCAGCAGAGCTGGAGGGGAGTGGGGCACTCAGGCCACTCCTTTCCTCCCACACTCTATACTCACTGAGGAAATTCTTCACTTCACCCACCCTTCCATCCAACAGTCCAATGGGAGAGCTTTCTCCCTCTGGTTGGGGTAAGAGGGAGGCGGGGTATACCCATCACTTGTGGGAGGAGAGGCATGGCACTTGATCTGGGGGGGGTAAGGGTGAGACAGGGCTCGGTACTCCAACTCTAAAAGGTTCACCATTACTGGTCTAGTACAATCAAAGTACTGTGTTAATCCATGAGGCAGAATCAAATCTGATCCCTTCTTTCAAAGAACTCAAAGACCTAATATCATGTGAACAAAATAATAAGCAATATCTGACATTTATAAACCATTTTAAGGCTTGCAAGGTATTTTATACACATTTTCTCATTTAATCTTCACAACAAGTCTATGAATTAGATGTTATAATTATCATCATTTTATAGATTAGAGGAAACTACCGGTAGGAGAGGTTGAATGACTGGCCCAGGATCATATACCTTATACTGTGTCTGAGGAGAGATTTGAATTCAGGTCTTGATTACTCAGTTTAGCACTCTATCCACTTCCCCATGCTATCTTTCCTATATATGTGTGTGTATGTATATGTGTGCATGTATTACCAAATAGTGTGATAAGAACATAAAGAATACTGAGTACTTTGAGATCTGACTTCTACTCATCTTTGCTAAAATAGAAGATAATTCAACAAAGATAAGAGTTAGTCAAGACACACAGGAAATACTTTTAATGCTTTGAGATGCCCAGATAAAAGAAACTATAGAAATAGAGATTTCTTTAACTGTTAATCAAAAAACAAGCAACATTAAGAATAATATAGAACACAACCTTTTATTCTTAACAACTTATGTACTCAGTGTTAAGAAATTAAAATAACAAATCAGAGCTTAACTCTTTATATTTCTCAAAATAATTCTACTTAAGAGGAAGTCATGAAAGAGGAGACCAGGTCTCCCACAGATATTAAAATAAAGACCTAAAAAAGGTACAGGATCAAATAGTAATGAAAAAAAATAGAAAAGAAACACCATCAAACATTTTATCTAACTGAGAACTACATAAAATATGGACAACAACAAGCCTAGGAAATGAGAGGATTCCTCAAGAATAACTAATACAAATTCAGGTAAATAATCAGGAAGATTAATAGTGCTCTGAAGGCTGTGTTCCAGAGAAAACTGCAGTCTGACTAGTATGCTTCAGAGAAAGTAGTACTTCATGAAGCTCTGATTGAGAAGCTTCAGTGGGGCTAGAAACTGCCAATACTTTTACTGGAAGTCTCTTAGAAAGACTGAAGTTTGAAGCCCTTTGACCCAAATAAGCCAGGATTTCTGAAGTTTGCAAGCATTGTAAGCAAAACTACACTAGGGAGGTAGATGCCAATGCCAGAAAACCAGAAAGTTGAGGTCAGAGAAAAATAGTCCTGACTATCTCATTCAAGTGTGGTAATGGGAAAAACCTAGCCATGGCAGAGTCACCAGAAAGAAACTGAGGCTATCAATGCGAATGAAGAAGCAAACACTAGACATAATGAAGGAATTTCATCAATCAAGAAAATTCCAGGTCATGAGCCCTAAAAATGAGGGTAACTTCTCAACAACTACAAACAGAGACTCAGGGGAGAAATAGATTGACTTTAAGTACTCCAAGAATAAATAGAAGAAATAAAATGGAAAAAAAAATTGAGGGAAAAGTTAGTAGGAGAATAAGTAGCCTAGAACAGAAGGAAGAACACATTATTCTAGTAATCCATTTTTCCAATGGATGCATTGAAAAATTAGGATGGAACAAACAGAATTCATGGGTCCAGGAGAAAATAAAACATAATAGGACAAAAAAATCAAAAGGTTGAAAGATTTGAAGAAAATGTAAGGTATGTGCTATTAAAAAGTAACTTACCTGGAGAACAGGTCAAGGAAATATAATTTTAAAAATCATCATACTCCCTGAAAAATGTGGCCAGTTCTGCCCAAAATGGTTACCATATTTTAAAAAATAATAAATGAAAATTGACCAGATCTGTTAGAATTAGGAGACAAAGTGGAAAAAAAGCCAATGGCTTCAACTATAAATGAACTGATCATATTGCTACTATTTCATTGCCTTCTTTGTAAAGAGAAGTATAGGAAGACAAAGAAAGGGAACAAGCATAAGAAAATATGATAGAATGAAATAAATAATTAACAATCACAACCATGACACAAGTGATGAAAACTCATTCAAAAGAGGGAGAAGGGTAGTAAAATGGATTAAATGGGGGGAAATTCAACAATATTATCTATTATAAACATAGTGGAAATATAAAGATTAATAAAGAATCAAAATGAAGGTCTCAGGCAAAATACATTATGTATCCAGCTAACTCCAAAAATAAGGGAATAATCAAAATCTCAAAAAGAATAATAGTAAAAGCAAAAGCCCAAAACAAGCATAGTTAAAAGAACAAAAAAAAAATTATGCTGTTCCTTTCCAATCTAGACAACCCTAAGAAGAGAAACAAGAAGAATTAGTAACCTGGTTAGAATTTTCAATAATATATTATTTCATCAAAGAAGATAACAAATATGAGACAACATAAAACTTTTGGGGTAAAACCAAAGCTGGATTTAGGGAAAATCTAAACAAAAGAGAAAGAATATATCAATGATGTGGGCATGCAAATAAACAAAATCAAAAAACAATATATCACAACTAACAAAAAAGCAGAAATGCAGAGAATCAAAGAATAAATGAACAAAACTGAAACCAAAATAACTGAATTAATAAAATTAGAACTTTTGTGGAAAAAAAATAAAACTAATATATTGCTTCTTAATCTGATTTACAGGAAAAACAAATTGCTATCTTCCAGTCAAACTAGGCTAAAACCTTTTCCCCAGTCTCATACTTACCTCTCCCATCTCTGAACATTTACATAATCTATCCCCCATTCCTGAATTGAAATCTTCCCTATCTCTACTGCTAACATTTTATTTTTCCTAGGTATATCTACTGTGTTGTCTCTTCCTTGAAGTCCTCCCAAACATGAAGGTCATTTCTGACTTCTCTCTTTTTTTTAATTTTACAGTCTGTCTACCTCCCTTGCATTTATCCCAATCTATTTTGTATTATATATTAAATAATTAGATTGTAAGTCCCTTGAGGATAGGTAATGTCATTTTATTTTTTTATCCTTTTGAAACAGCAAATACCACATGAAGGTTTCATTTTCTTTTAATATTGTGCAGACATCTAAACAATTCCAGTTTTTCAGAACCAAATGACACTTCCAAGTTTCCTCATTGCTCCTGATTGAACACATAAGCAAAGTAAAAGACTGGTGGTTGAGGAGTTCTATTTACACATTTCAAAATTCTCCATTTAATTATGAAAAGAAAAGTGGTAGTGTGAAAGAAGGAAATAAATAATGGGAAGCCATTGTATAATCCCTCAAATGGAGTATATTTCAGTCTAGAACCATTAACAATGTGAGCTTTCAGTGGCTATTGCTAAATCCAAGTAATGAGAGATAATTTGAAAGACAATTAGCATCTCCTGCCAGTACCTGCAAAAGTGAGAATATTACATCTTTATCAAAGATAACAATAATCCCTAAATAATATCATTATCAACAAAATTTAGAGACCAGTATATGTAGTCACATCAGAGCTTTAAACTCTAAAGAATAAGAATATAAAAGGACTGTTTTTTTACAGATTGAAGCACTAAAAGTAAGACAATCTGGAGACTATCAGCCTCAGCTATCTGAACATTCAGGTATGTTTAAAACCAAACATAGTCCCTACACATGTATAAAAGCAAATACCAGATGCTTAGGAAACAAGTCCAATTTGGTTTCCTTCATTCTCACCCCAAATTATGTCAGTACATGAATCAAAAGATAAAATGGTGTGATTTTCCATGATATTTGAGCAAAGAGTGATATTGTTTCCTTGGCTGATATTATTTCTAAGCCCATTTCACATGTGGTTTTCATTGTTGTCCCAACTATCTTAATTGTGTTTACCCATAGTGTAGTCACTGCAATATCACAATTTATCACTATCTCTCATTAAATCTCTTGGCAAGGACTGTCAGAAGGTAGAATATCAAATACGAAAAATGGTACATTTGGTTATTTGTTATATTACTTCTAAAAACTGTCATTACCATTTATCCAGGCAGCCAAAGGAAAATGAAAACAATAATAAAACCCAGAGAAGACCCAATCATTGAGAAATTGCTTTTGTAGTACAACTCAAGATATAAAGAAAAATAATTCAAATAAGAGAAATGCCAATATATTCAGTGAAAACCAAGAAATTCTTTGTTTTACACAATGTACCATTTTACTCCTTTTTTTAAAATATAGGCATGGTTTGTTGAAATATTTCAGTAACAATTCAAAGCCCTTTGTAACCATCACCTTCCTTATCTTTTCCACTATAACTCAAATTTCTCCCTAATATATTGCTACACTCTAGCAAAATTGGAGTACTTGATATCTTTAGTATGTCTGGTAATAGTCTTCCTCGATGCCTCTGATCAAGCCAATCACTAGATCTAAAATGGTCCCTTTCTCTCTTTCCTTTTACCCCCACTCTTTTCTCCTACCTTTACTGCCATCTATATCAATTGAAATTCTATGAATCATTCATGTTCCAATTTGCATGTCTTCTTTCCAAGAAGCCTTTTTTGAGAACTTCCTATTTTCCTGCACCATTTCCAAGCATTAAGAATTAAGTGATTAAACCCATGAGGTAGACTCAATTCTAACACACACATACACACACAAATATTATTGTGGACTTTTCTTTTACATTTCTCATCCTTTTAGAACATAATTACAGTATATATAGAGTATATTTCTAAATGCATTATAGCCTTTCTTTTGGATTGTAAACTCCATGAACTATACATATATTTATGTATGTATATATGCACTTATTAACTATATAAAGTATATATGCATATATGTAAAATCTTAATTATCTTTGAGTCTCCCTTTGGTAGAAACAATATTAATTCTGTGTCATTGGGGCTGGGACAACTTTTCCTAAGACACTATGATACAGGTTAGATTGTTTTTTTGCTTTTGTTTTTAAAAAAACTAGAATTTTGTGTTTACATAATGTTACATTCTACTTCTTTTTAATATATGTGGTTTATTGCAAATTTTCAGTGACCATTGAAGTCCCACTTGACTTTTCTCAAAATCTGATTGACTCAGAGATCTAAGCCTAGGACTAGGGATATTGATTTGACTTTCTGGTCACCTAAAAGCATAGTAATATAATCCAGTTTATATAGAGTTGGGTCCTTCAGATTGGCAGCTATCCCAAGTTTCACCTGGGCTTATCAGAAATATTTCTATATTGTTGTAAGGAAAGTGTTGAAGTGTGCAGATAGAAGTGGCATGAGACCAGCAGGAAGACTCTGGAAATTTGAAGAAGAGTTAGGCTGGGACCCAGGCTGTTAGCTGGCTCTCTGGAGAATATCTGGAAGTGTTAGATGCAAACTTACTTGGGAACTAATCCGGTCCTTTCCTGATTGCTGTTTGCTTGTTGTATTTCATCAAGGCAGTTCCTGGTGAACCTAATGCATCTACAGAGATTATGAGATCAAGTCTAGATCTTTATTGGATCTAAGACCTTCCCTGGCCCTAGAAAAGCCTTACACAGACCCTTTCCTTAAATCCAATAAATGGAGGTTTAGTTGAGGGTTTTAGTTAAGAGCAGGCACTAGAGATTTGGGGAGTTAGGGAGAATTAGAGTAGGAAGTTCACTAAGAAGAAATCCCTGTGAAGGAATATTTAGATCTGGTGGGTATAGGTAGACTGACCATAGTTTAGACTATCCCAAATTCCTTTTTCACCTTCCCTTCTTTATTAAATACAACCAACTGTCCCTGTGTTATATAGTGGTCTGTGTTTAATAGCTCAGGGTCTGGGTCTGGGCCTGGGTAGCCTTCCCAAATCAGATTACTAGACTAAATTACCATCCCCTGAAACCCAACAGTTATATCAATATGGAGACAAAACAAGGGGTTGAGAGGAAGATGACTCTACCAAGTAAAACCAATCTATCTAAATGATGTAATCATAGAAGGCTTAAAAATTCAAAACAACCAATTAAAAATAAAAAAGATGTAATTACTTAATCAATATGAAGAAATCACAGTGAATCTCAGTCATTAGATAAAAATAAATGATGCCACAAAGGAAATGTCTTATAATTTTCTAAAAGCATCAGATATACCTCCCTGCCAATATACAACACAGTAAATTAGTTCAGAATTTCAGATTCCAGCAGTCAGTTGATGGAGTGATTGTCAAATCCAGTCCTGAACAACTTCTAAGAAAGTGAAAACAGTTTTCTCTTCTCTTTGATTAGGCGTTAGTCCTGTGAATATTGAAAGATTAAAATGCATAGAGTACCCATCATCTTTAGTAGTAGTATCGCCAGAGCCAACAACAGCAGATTTCCCAGAGCAAATAAACACACACACACATACACACACACACACACACACACACACACACACACACACACACACACAAATCAAGGAAAGACAGTTTCAAGGAGTTTGAGCCCTTTAGGTAGAAAGAAGTACAGGCTATAGACTAACACAGAGCTACACAAAACAGAAATTTCTTCATGACTCTCTGAAGGGAATAATGAATTCAAAGTGACTAAAAACTTTATTACTCCTTTGCAATATGTTCCCTACATGGGATTTCCCATTTTATTATAAGTTTTAGTGTATCTTTGTAAGGGAATTTATATATGTAAAGGGGGAGTGTTTAACTGTTTGGAGGATTTGTTTCTATAACGACATTTCTACTATAATTGTATAACCCTCTTAGTGAACTGTTTCCAAAAGATAATTTTTATCCTGGTAGCCATATGGAAAACACAACAGCAGGGATTCATGTACAACTATTTTAGAAATCACAATGATTTTAAGATTATTCATGAAACTTTTAGGAAGTATTATAGTAAGCTGCTTTCAGAGGATCCAGCCCTCTATTATAAATTGAAGTTGGGAGGTACCCCAAGAAGGGATATTTGAGCTGTATGAATATAAGGATGAAGGATGAAGCTACCTAAGCTAAGCACTGAATGCTTAACAAAAATCCTTTCTATGATATGGTAAAGTATTTTCTGTTAACTATTTTTAACTGTTTAGTAGTTTCTGAGTATCACATTTCATTCCTCAGCCTAAGTATATAGCGTAGGTTTGCTAGATTTTTACACTAGTGCCTGGCATATAACACTTAATAAATTATTTTTATTTCATCATAATTAACTTTTTTTTAGAAATTACAGATTCAGGAATGCAATTTGGAATTATGCACAAAGGGTTTTAAAAGACTGCCTGTCCTTTGACCCAGACATATCACTGCTGGGTTTATACCACAAAGAGATATTAAAGAAAAATATTTGTACAAAAATATTTATAGCCATGCTCTTTGTGGTGGCAAAAAAATGGAAAATGAGGGAATGCCCTTTGATTGGGGAATAGCTGAACAAATTGTAGTATCTAATGGTGATGGAATACTATTGTGCTGAAAAGAAATGATGAACTTGAGGAATTTTATGTGAACTGGAAAGACCTCCAAGAATTGATGCAGAGTGAAAGGAGCAGAAGCAGAAGAACATTGTACACAGAGACTGATACATTATGGCACAATCGAATGTAATAGACTTTTCTACCAGCAGCAATGCAATGATCCAGGACAATCCAGAGGAATTTATGAGAAAGAATGCTATCCACATCCAGAGAAAGAACTGTGGGCACAGAAATGCAGAAGAACATATACTTGATCATGTAGTTTGATGGGGATATGATTAGGGTTTTGATGTTAAAAGATCACTCTATTGAAAATATGAATAACATGGAAATAGGTTTTGAACAATGATACATGTATAACCAGTGGAATTGCTTGTCACCTCTGGGAGGGTGGAGGGAAGAGGGTTGGAAAAAAATCATAAATCATGTAACCATGGAAAAATATTCTAAATTTCAAATTCAATATTCAAATAAGAAAGAAAACACAGATTCGGAATTAAAAGAAACATCAGTAGACAAGAGGTACAACAAATACATTAAAAAAAAAGATTTCCTATAGACCATGCAATAAATGATCATCCAGATTTCCCTTAAAAATCAGTAAAGAAGATATATGCAATACCCTCTATGGAAGTCTATTCTACCTTTAAATATCTGTAATATTTAAAAAGTTTTTTCTTAAATCAAAACTATGTTTATTTTTTTGTGACTAGGTTCTTTGCTTCTATTTCTGCCATCTGGAACCAAACAGAAAATGTTTAGCTTCTCCTCCAGGAAAACAGACCTTCAAATGCCAAATTACATCTGCTATATTCTCTTAAGAAAGTATAGTCTTATTAAAGAGATTTCAAGCACTTGCATCAATCCAGAGGCACCTAGACTTAACATCTTAAATTTCATATTCCTCTGGGCCAGTGTTTGAACATTGGCATACTCTATCTTCAGCCTAATAAAGAAATTTCTGAAAGGATTCTAAAGCTTATGATATTTTCATTGCTTACTAATTAGGTTGTCTTAACCTGTCTAATTGCTCTGTATACTTATACCAACCCAACATCATTTAGAAGAATCCTTAATACAGGAATGATATTCTGGCATGCTAGATAATGGCTCTGAGTAACAATAAACCTATAATTGCTTTAGAATTAGGTCCACTAATTTCTGTCCATAGAGCTTATGCTGTGGCCTATTTGTGAGTGAAACTTAATGCATCCTCTAAATTTAACCTTACACATTCTCTAACAGAGCAAAATATCATATGAGTCAGCCCTTGCTTCCTCCTCATACCCCAACCTAAAGGAAAAGGACATATAAGGTATATGCTATTTGTTATATAGAAGGAAAGGGATAACGTCACTGACAAAAACTGAACAAATCTAGTTATTTAAAGCAGGGAAGAACCCTAAGTGTATTTTTGCCTTATACCATCATCTCTAGTTATTTTTAATTAATTTATTTGTTATGTTATGAGACAGATTATTAATTAAATTATTAAACATAATTATTTAACCTTCATTTTGTCAGATTCTGAGGTAAATAATCATGTGTTTGAATTTTTACAAATATATGATCAAATAGAATCCTGTACTTAGAGTCAAAAAGATGTAAATTCAAATCCTATCCCTGCTATTTACTTTCTGTGAGCCCTTGGGCTAGTCACAAGTCATTTCTGGGCCTCAGGCAATGCCCTAAAGACTCTAAATTTTTAGAAGGTAGGGAAGGAGGGAGTCTTTATTCCCACAAAACCACAAGTCTGTGACATATTGACCATATTTGAATTCTATGCAATTTTCATTTCTTATCATGGACCTTGGCTTGGCCAATGTTTTCAGGCAATAACATTTTTCAACCAATATTCTCTAATAAATGAGCAGTAGAAGTGATAAAACTCTAAGGATATTTCAGGTTCACTAATTTGCTTGAGCTACGATAAAGAAGGAATATGAAAACAAGCATGCTTTCTAATATGAAAGAGAAAGATTTTTGCAAAAGAAATAGCAATGCAAGAGTTTGCAAAGAGGGTCTTGCCACACACACAGAACTTTTATGGACTCCATCCTAGAGCCTGGGGAAAGGATAAAACCAAACACAAGGAGATAGCTGAGAGCCTTTGTTCCTGTCTTTCAAGGGAATCAGAGAATCCTATGGCTTAGTTTTGTCTAAACCTAGTGGGAGTTGGCCTACTTGTCCTGGGAAGCCTAAGATTCCTGTGTTCCTGATTTCCTGCTTTCCTGTTATCCTGGAATCCAGTCAACCTTGTCTCCACATTTTCATCTACCTGAGTTCCTGTGAGATCCTGTGTCCTGAGGTTTTCCTGACTGCTGAAAGAGAATTGCCAGTACCCAGTAAAGTCTGTCTGTGTGAAAGACTGGAAGCCATCTTTGACTTAGTCCTGGGAGGGTGAACTCCCCAAGAGTTCAAAGTTATCATAATTTTGATGAACTATTAACTTGTCTACCATTACTTTGGAAGACAAGTTGGGTCAGAAAGCTAGATAGTATTGGGTTTACAGATAGAGAGAATAGTGAGAGGCAGCTAGAAGATCTTTGAAGAAGGTTTCTGGTGAAATCCATAGAAACGGCATTGAGTATCCAGAGTTTAGAGCTAGGGACCCCTTGGTTCTTGGTCCTCATTTCCTCTTCTATGTGACTATTAATAAAACTTCACCTTTAATGTTTTTACCAATTTTTAACTAGAGAGATAGTATTTTTGCCTACACAGGCCCTGTTGGGCCTACCCTCTGAGTGGTGTATCCAAACTTGATACATCACCTATACAACATTTTCTATACATATTACCAGTAAACTGGAAAAGATGACAACAGATGGAAATCATGTTAAAAGGACCACAAAAAGATAGGCACTGTTGTTGAGCCTATATATTGATTGAAATAGGGATATTTATTAGTCCAAATATTCTAGAAAGCAATTTGTAATTAATGCTTTTTAAAAAGTTAATCTTTTTCCCTATGTGACTCTTTGGCCCAGAGATTCCACTGCTAGGCATATTTCCCAAACAACTCAAATACAGAAAAAAAAAGGTTCCATAAACACCAAAATATTCATAGCAGTGCTTTTTGTGGTAGCAAAATACTGAAAGCAAAGTAGTTGTCCAAACAAATTATAGTACAAGGATGCAATCAAATATTATGGTACTATGAGAAACAATGAATATGGAGAATTCAGAGGACCATGGGAAGACATTATGTACTATTGAAGACTGAAGTAATCAGAAATATAAAAATTATTTACACTATGTTGACAATAATGTAATCTTCAAAATAAATTTAAATGATATTGAACAATGCATAATTATAGTGACCAAGCTTGACCCTGAAGATTGAAAAGATGTACTGTTCTTATTTCTTTGCAAAAGTGGAGTATGATGGGTATGAAACATTGCCTCTTGTGATAGACTCAGTAACTCTGTCAGTTTATTTTACCTAACCATTTTTTCTTTCTTATTCTTTGTTTTAAGGGGTAACAATAAAGGGCAAGGAAGAATAGGGTCTTTTGTAAGTTAAACAACAAAATGTAAATAAAAAAATTTTAAATATATTCAAAAGTAGTGATAGTATCATATATGATTTGTATGAACAATTTTGAGTTACAAATAACTATTGGTTCTTCCAGATGCAGTTAAGTCAACAAAAACATATTAAGTTTACTATGTACCATTAACTATGTCAAAAGTTAAGAATATAAAGAAAGGCAAAAGACAAGGATTCTAAACTCAAGACTCACAGTCTAATATAATGTAAAGCACTATGTATAAACAAGACATTAGTGAGGTTAAATGGAGATGATAAACAGAGAAAATGTACTATCATTAGGGGGAATCAGCTAAAGCTCCTTGTAGAAAGTGACTTTTTAGCTGACACTTGAAAGCAGGAAAAGAAGCCAAGAAGCAGAGATGAATCATGGGAAGAATACAGAGTATGGGGGAGAACTAGTGAAAACATCTGAGGAAGTACAAGAAGGCCAATTTTACTGGATAGTAGAGTACTTCAGGGGAGAGGAGAAGGAAAAGGATTATAAGGTAGAAAAAAGCTATAAAGGTAGTAAGGGACAAGATTATCAAAGCCAAAGAGAGGATTTTATACTTGGTCTTGGAGCTAGCCACTGAAATTGATTGAAAAAGAAGATGATATGGTCAGATTTGCATTTTAGGAAGATCACTCTAAGAGATAATTGAAAGATGAAGTGAAGTGGAGAGTTGAGATAAAAAGATCAAGGAGCAGGCTATTGTAATATTCCAGCCATGAGATAATGAGAGCCAGCATCATGGTTGTAGCAGTGTCAGAGGAGAGAAGAGAGGTGGAAATTATAAGAGCTACAATAGACTAGATATAGAAAGATGATATAACTTCTCTCATATAACAGCCTAACTCATGAGTTAAGGATGACACCTAGTTTGTAAGCCTAGGGCCTGGGAAGCTGGTGATACACTCAACAGTAAGAATAAAGTTAGGAAGATGGGAAGTCTTGAAAAGTAGGTAGAGAACATCTAGGGCATTTGGGTAAGAGGGGAACACAGTCAGAAGGAAGACAGAGTAATAAGCAAGCCAACAGAAAACCACCACCACCCCCATTCCACATCTACTATTCCAGGTTGTGAACCTGGGCCTAAGCCAACATCCAGACCCTGAGACCTTCCCTGGGTCAATAGCAGTCCAAACCAAATCATAACCCTAAAAGTAACAAGTAAACTTGCTGTGAGATCCATTATTCTAGCCCAGGGCAGTCTGTGCTCACAATCTGATCTGTGTGGGCCCTGAGAGAGGACACCAATCTGGCCTTATGGTGAGAACATAGATCCTAGTTGAGGACAGTCTGTTGATGCATAGCTTGCCCCACCCCCATATCCCTTGCATGGGAAGTCCATAAAGTGCTGACTTGAGGAAGACTGGTTGACCCTTGCCAAAACTCAAGGTGGTACCTGTGAATCTTAAAACTACTCAGACTCTACTTTAGAAGATTTGATTAAGCTATTCCCCATTTTTAACAATGGAGGTACTTGATCAGGAATGTATTGAGAACTTTTAAAATTGCTTCACCCTTCTCAGACAGTGCCTTAGGGGAAGATAAAGTTGCAAACTCCTGATTGAACAATGAAAAGTCCCTAATTCATATTTATAGTAAAGCTATAACCTTAAGCTAGATCTCTTTTTAGATCTAATACAAAAGGGTGCTAAGTAATTATAAAGGTCAAATTAGTACCTAAAAGGTCAAGCAACTTACAAAAGGCAAGCTTAACAAAAAGAGGTGTGAGTTACTCAGAGGATTTAATCCAAACAGAGAAGATGAGAATCAAAGAAGATGAGAACTAAGAATGGCTAGTCCCGGGAAAAGCATCTACTGTGATTGGTAGATGTGAAAATTTAGGGGAGGTGAAATAAGAGAACATTTCTTTAAAAGGAAGGGGTAAAAGATAATTTAATTGGTTGGATTTGGAGGTTGAAGTGAGGGAGATTTTGAATGGAGTTCGCAATTTAATTCAGTGTGGAGTTAGACTCTGAACTCAGTTCAGGAGATTGAGTGGAGGACTGGAGCTTGCTTCCAGATGATCTTGTGGTGAATGATAAAGACTGACTCACTTTCACTTAATCTCAGGCCTAGGCCATACAAAAGAAAAATATGAATTGGATTCAGATTCTGGAAGAACTTAAAAAGGATTTCAAAAATCAATTAAGAGAGGAAGAGGAAAAATGGGGAAGAGAAAGGAAAACAATGCAAGGAGAAATGGGCCAAATGAAAAGAGAGGCTCAAAACCTAAAGGACAAAAATTGTTTCTTAAAAATTAGAATTGAACAAATAGAGGTAATTACTTCATAAGGCATTAAGAAAAAATAAAACAAAATCAAAAGAATGAAAAAAAGAAGAAAATGTGAAATATATCATTGAAATAAACAAGTGGCCTGGAAAATAGATTCAGAAGAGAAAATTTAAGAATTATTGGACTACCTGAAAGTCACTGTCAAAAAAAAATACCCTGGAGGGCAGAGCTAAGATGGCAGCATACTAGCAGGAGTCTTCTGAATCTCCTTACAATCAATCATTACAAAGTGTCTCAAAAGGATAGAAATCAAAATTGGACAAACAAAGGGTCTCTCCAGCTGGATTAAGCCTTAAAGGTAGGCAGTATTTGGGGATTCCCATGTTATAAAGGGAAAAAAAATATATACTTATTAAATCACAAGCTGATCACTCCTCTCCTACACCACATACCATGCCAGAGGCAGAATGAAGGCCAGGCAATATCTAAATTTTCTGGAGTTGGCTAAAAGCATCACAGACTTACCCATGAGGCCAGTGAAAGGCCTTGACAGCAGCACTTGAGACCAGAGGCTGAAGAGCTTGGAGTCTGGACAGCAGAACAAGGAGCTTGGGCAGAAACAAGGCTTCAGAGAGTCAAGGCATCAGTGGCTGGAAAGATAGCTTCAGGGCAAAATGCTTTAAAGCTCACTACACAAAGAACATCACATTACCTGCCCTCATTGGGCTTCTGACTTGGAAGGGAAGATACTACCAAGGCAAAGCCCTGTGACACAGAAGCTAAGAAAGTAATAAATATATAAGAATTCCAGTCTACTAGAGGCAAAAGGAATAAGCAGCAGCAAATATATATATATATATATATATATATATATATATATATATATATATAAAAATATATATATATATATATATATATATATATATACATACACACATATATATATCAACCTTGGATGATTTCTCTGGAGAAAAAAATGAGCAAAATACAAAAGAAACAGCAGAGAGTGCTGACAAACAAGCAAACACATACAAACTTTCAAAAAAAATGGAAATTGGTCACAAGCTCTCAAAACTCAATAAAGATATCAAAAGCCTAATAAGAAAGATAGAAAAAAATGGGAAGAAAAGTGGGGAAAATAAATGAAAATAATACAAAAAGGAAATAACAGCTTAAAAGACAAAATTGCTCATAAAGAAAAGGGGCACAGAAATCAAATGAAGTAATAAGCAAATTGTAGACCAGAATTGGCCTTCTGAAAGCCATGAAAAAGCAGGATAGACCAAGCTGAAAAGGAAAATCAAAAGATCATATCTGAAAAATCAGTTTTTAAAGACTAGAATTGGGCAAGTAGAAGCTAATGATCTCATGAGACAGCAAGAATTAAAAAGCAAAATCAAAAGAATCAAAAAAGAGAAGGAACCATGAAATGTCTCATTGAAAAGACAATTGACCTGGAAAGCAGATCCAGGAGAGACAATTTGAGAAGTATTGTTCTACCATAAAGCTTGGAATAAAATAAAAATCTTGATGTCATATGACAATACATTATCCAAGAAAACAACCCTAATATTCTTGAAGAAAATGGCAAAATAGACATTGAAAGAATCCACAGATCACCCCCATACATTAAATCCCCAAAAGATAACCACCAGTTATGTTATAGCCAAATTCAAGAGCTTCCAGGCCAAGGAGAAAATATTCCAAATGGCCAGAAAGGGACAATTTGGATCTCAAGGAGCCCCAGTGAGGATTACACAGTATCTGGCAGCCTCCATGCTAAAGAAGTCTTGGAATATGATATTCAGGAAAGCAAGAGAATTGGATCTACAACCAAGAAGCACCTACCTATCAAAACTGACAATATGTTTTCAGGGGAAAGTATGGGCATAAAATAAGACAAAAAATTTTCCAAGCATTCCTAAAGAAAAGGCTAGAACTAAATGGAACAGTTGATATCCAAATATAAAATTCAAGAGAACCATAAAAAGGTCATCAAGAAAGAAGGAAAAAAATCTTAAGGGCTTCAGTAAGGTCAAGTTGATTATATTCCTATTTGGAAAAATGATATCTGTAACTCTTCCTTGGCTTGGTGGCTCTTAAATTTAGCTATTAATTCCTGGAAGTTGTGAGTTGAGGATTTCTTTCTAGAATCAATCTGTGAACTCTTTCAATTTCAATATTATTTTCTTATTCAAGGATCTCTGGGAAGTTATCTTTGATAGTTTCTTGTAATATGATATCCAATGTTTTTTCATCATCATGGCTTTCAGGTAGTCCAATAATTCTCAGATTGTCTCTCCTAGATCTATTTTCTACATCAGTTGTTTTTTCAATAGGACATTCATTCCTCTTTTTTTCATTCCTTTGATTCTGCTTCATTGTTTCTTGATTCCTCATGAAATCATTATTTTTTAGATGGTCAATTCTGATTTTTAAGACCTGGTTTTCCTCTGTTAGATTTTGGTTCTCCTTTTTCAATTGCCCCATTTCTTCTCACATCACTTTCCTTTCTTCTTGCATCATATTCATTTCTCTTCCCCACTTTTCCTCTATCTCTCTTAATTGGTTTTTGAAGTCATTTTGGGCTCTTCCAGACTCTGCATCCATTCCATATTTTTCTTTTGGACTTTGCATATGATTCTTTTGCTTTCTCTGTCCCCTTCTGTGTTGGCATCTTACTCTTTGTCTCCATAAAAACTTTTTAGAGTTAGGTTCTTTTTGGTTGTTTGCTCATTCTTCCTATCTAATTATAGGTAGACTGTTTTCTGGGAAGTTGGGGTACCCTCTTAAAAATAATTTCTTCCTTGATTCTATTTTTGGCTTCTTTACTGGGTTGTTACTAGTTTACCAGATGGTCTGAAGGCTGACAGCTCTGATAGGCCCCTCACTGTGCTTATTTGATTGACCCTTGAGATGTTACTAGCTTAAAGACTATCCTCAGGCTTGGGTGTAAGATTTTGTTTTCAGTATGAACTTGATCAGGTCAAATGTTGATCAAATTCTAGCTTGGGCTTAAATTTTTTGGTCTCAAGGTGCTCTTGATTCAATCAGGCATACCCTTAATTTCCCTGTCCTTGAACTCCACCCTGAGTTTTTGGCAAAAAAAAATCTCAGGATGGCTTCCCCTGGGAACTATGTCCTTACCCCAAACTGTGGATTATGTCTTCATTCTAAACCCAAACTGGGGTTCCTGGCTTTGTTCTAAGCCCACACAGATTGGCCCCCTTCAGCCTAGATTGGAACTTAAAGATTAATAAGAAGGGAATGAAAAGAGAGGGGGTAGGAAAGAAAGAAAAATAAGGCTAGGGGAAAGGGGGACAGATTAAGTGCAAAACACTGGAGTATAAGGAAATAATGAAAGAAGAAAGGGCAAGACTATAAGAGGAAATCACAATGATGGGGCATGCACAGGTGGTAATCATAACTCTGAATGTGAATGGGATGAACTCACCCATGAAATGGAAGCAGCTTTATTATTTTAAGATCAGATTTCAGCCCAGCATTGTCCTCTACATGCTGACTGTGCCTCACCAAATGCCAACTCATGGAAGCAGTCCATTCAAGAGTGGAAGTAAACAAGACCTCTCTCCTTCCTGCACTTGCCTTATAAACCCCACTAGCTCCTCCCTCCTTGTCAACATTGCACTTTGACATTCAGGTTGATGCCAGGGGACTCCAGGCCAGGGAGGCCATTAGATATGGCATTACTCTGCAACATCCAGTGTTGGGGTGCCTTGGTGAGATGAAGGTATTTTTCCTCACACAATCTGATGGTTTGGGGATACTATTGTGACTATAATGAACAGGATGATTTAAAAAAGAACTAGAAAGACCTACTTGATTTAATGCAGAGCAAAATGAGAATAACCAGGAGAGCATTATACATGGTAACTGAAATATTGTGGAATGATTGAATGTGATTGAACTTTACTACTAATAATAATACAATGATCCAGGACAATTTTGAGGAACTTATAAAGAAAAATACTATCCCCTCCAGAGAAAGAACTATTGGAGTATAAATATAGATTATAATATATGACTTATCTCCAGACTATTTGGGTATATGATGGGGTTTTGGTTTTATAAGATTATTCACTTACAAAAATGAATAATATGGAAATATGTTTTCCTTGATAATAGATGTATAACCCAAATAGGGGGAAAAGAGGAGATTCCAGGGTAGAACTATCTTTATTTGTTCCTTTAAGTACTGTAGTCTAAGGAAGTGATGGTGAACCTTTTAGAGACAAAATGCCCAAACTGAAACTCTCACCACATGTGAGGTCCCTGCTTACCCCAGACAGGGAGGGGGAAAAGCGCTTCCATTGGGCTGATGGACAGAGGACAGATGATATGAGAAATGACCTCAGGAACATGTGGAGAGGAAGAAGAGAGCAGCAATCTCTAGCAATCTCTGGTACATGTACCATAGGTTTGCCAACAAGGGTGTAGGGGATGTAGTTTTCTAGTTCAACCTAAACTTATCAGTGGAGAATAAAGGACCCCAGTTTTATAACCAAGCCTTGACTCCCTTCTAACAAAACACCAGTTCCACTTTGAAACACACATATCAAGTAGCAAAGAAATACATTTAACCAAATCAATAGCAAAACAAAGAGCAAAAAAGCTACACACACACACACACACACACACACACATACACTCCAGATAATATATATTAAAGATTTATCTCCCATTGGAAATGAGGTAATTTATCGAGAGAGAGAGAGAGAGAGAGAGAGGTAGAGAGAGAGAGAGAGAGAGAGAGAGAGAGAGAGAGAGAGAGAGAGAGAGTTATATCTCAAACAAAGAGATATACCCTGAAGTCTCTAGCAAAATGAGGATAGGAACAAGATAGACACTACTAACACCTATAATATATATTTTGGACTTGACTATTTCCCCCATCCAATTCCTTCACTTCTTCTCACTTATAAATGAAGCTACAAAAATCATAAATTATGCTGACTGATAATGGTAAGCTTGTCCAATTCTAATTTTAAAGAAATCATTTTCTTCAGTAAGCTTTTGTCCTCCTTTTTCCATTTATCCAATTTTACTTTTTAAGAATTCTTTTCTTTAGTATATTGTATATCTTTTTCCATATTCAGCCAATTCTGCTTTTAAAAAAGTTCCTCTCTTCAGTGTATTTCTGTACCTCTTTTACCATTTGACCTATTCTGCTTTTTTTAATTGTTATTTTCTTCAGTACTTTTCGTGCCTCTTGTGATTATTTTTTGATCATTTTCTTGGATCAGTCATTTATTTTCTTTTTTAAATTTTTTATTTAATTGATTAAGAAAATTTTTCCATGGTTACATGATTCACATTCTTTCCCTCCCTCCTCACACCCCCCTCCCATTGCCAATGCTCAATTCCACTGGGTTTTACATGTGTCATTGATCAAGACCTATTTCCATATTATTGATATTTGTACTAGAGTAATCATTTAGAGTCTATATCCCTAATCATATCCCCATTTACTCATGTGATCAAGACTCATTTATTTTCCCAATTTTCCTCTACCTCTCCTATTTGATTTTTCAAATCCTCTTTGAACTCTTGTAGTAATTTAAGGGGTAGGTAAGGGTGCCTGAGGCCAGTTCATATTTTTCCTTGAGGCTTTGTGAGTTGTTATTTTGACTTTGTTGTCTACTTCTGAATTTGTATTTTGATCTTCCCTATCACCGTGGTAACTTTTTATGGTCAGATTATATTTTTGTTGTTGTTTGCTCATTTTTCCAATCTATTTATTGACTTTTAATCTTACATTCATGTCGAGTTCTATTCCCTTTCATTCTGCTATTTTCAGAGCTAGTTGTGGGAGTCTATAAGTTTTCAGTTCTTCCAAGGTGGTGTGATCTAAGGAAAGGCTGCTCACTGCTCTCTTAACATGTGTTCTGTTCTATAAATCACCACAAGTATTTTTTCCATCTTGGATCTGTGACCAGGATCCCTGTTCCCCCTGTAGCCACATGCTTTAGTGCATTAGTTCTTGCCATGGGCTTGCAACCCAGAACCACATATGGGCAATGCAACAAAGTACTACACTCAACACCAGCAAAAGATTCTCTGTAATCTCCTTCTCACCAGTTGTCTTATCCCCTTACTATCTATGTGATGATATCTCCAGAAATTGCTGTTAATAATTCCACTTGTAGAGGTGTGGTCTGTGTTAGTATATACTCCATTCTCACCCTAATGAGACAGATTTTTTTCTCTTGACCTTCTAAATTATCTTGGGATGGAAAATTATTTCATCCCATTCCTTGTTGGGTTTTAACACTGAAAATTAATTATGAGGTGTTATTTTATTTGTTTGGAGGGAGATTTGGGAAAGCTCAGAAGAATCAACCTGACTCCACCTCTACCCCTCATCCAGGAGGTATTTAATAAATGCTTATGACTTTAACTTAATTGAATCTAATTCAGGGGTGTAATTAGAGCTGGCATAAAATTGTCTTTCTGAATTACACCAACTAAGTTTTCCCCTGGATTTTCTTTTCTAGAAAAGAGTAACACTTTTCATTTAAATTATAAGGTCCTTGAGAGAAAAACTTGATTATACTACTTTGTATTGCTAGAAATTCTATGTGCATAATAGTTATTTAATAAATGGCTCTCAAAACAAGAGGAACATAAAAGAATAAGAGATAAAGATATGGAAAGTTAAGAGCACAGTAAAGAGAAATTTTGAAGGTAAAGATGACGGTATAGACCTTGGTCCTAACTCTAAATACAATTAAGATATGACAAAGGGTCCCAAAAGTAAGATGAAATGGTCAAAACAACCTAGAAAATTTGGGCAATTGCCTTAATGAGAATGTGGTATAGTAGAATTAACATAATATTTTGATCCAAAGCCCTGAGTTCAGATGCCAGTTCTGATATTTGCTTTTTATATGGCCATAATTGGGATGCTTAATCCTTATGGGCTTCAACTTTTCACTTTATGGGTTTTAGTTTCCTCATCTACAAAATTAGACAAACTAATGTGGCACAAGTCTTGAATCAAAAGAATAAGGCTTCAAATTCTACTTCTGATGCTTATTACCAGTGTTACCATGAGCAAATCACTTAAACCACTTGGGCCTTGGTTTCTTCATGTGTAAATTAAGAAACATTGAACTGGGTACCTTCCACTTTTAGATCTATGATTTTAAGGTCTCTAAAGTCTTTTCCTAGACTTTGGTGCTTTGATTGGACAAGATTTTGAGAGGTATCGTAGGACCCTTTATTCAATAAATAGGTTGAAGTTATTCATGAATAGTAAGGAATTGATCCTGTTCTAAGAGTACACAGCATCTCATAGTCAGTATTCCCTCAAATCTATACATTTTGAGTTTATTATGGAGGCCAGTTGGCTTATCAAAAGGACCTCATTGTTGAGATTACTTGGTCTAGGTTTCCTTTGCTTCCATTCTCTCCTTATCCTCAAACACTATCTGAACCTTACTTTCTCTGGTACTTTTAAGAAGACAAAACTAAAATGGGAGGACTAGACTAGTTACTTGTTCAGTCCCTGGGACAACATAGAGAAATAGAAAATAATGTATGACCTCAAGAAACTTACCTCCTATTGCCATTTCATTCCAGTCACAGAGAACAGGCTGGTCAGAAGTTTCAAAGGCAGGCAGTGTGAAATCATACATAGGGAACAGCTTGTGTTAGGACAGTTTGCCTAGAATGGAGAATTTGTGAAGTAGTCAATCTGGAATGATAGGTAGAGCTGATTGTAAAGGGCTTTAAATGTCAAAGAGAAGAGCTGGAATTTCATCCTAGAGGTGAAAGGAAAGGCTCTGAAATGTCTAAAATAAGGGAGTGGCATGTCAAAACTTTGCTTTAATCATCTCATTTGGGGAGATGTAGAAATAATGTATAGGATTGAGGTGGGAAAAAATGGAGTAAAGATGTTGGAATCCAAGGAGGTAATTAGAGGATACTACAATATTTCAGGTAGATCTATGGCCATAGAGAATGTCTTATTGCTCATAAATCTTTGGGGGTGGGGGGAATGGATCATCTTTTGTCCCTCATTTTTCTAGGTAATTTAACTTCATTGAAAATTCATTCAGACAGCAGATGATTTTTCCCCATGATAAAATATAGTTACCAACTCAGACAGTTGTGTGTGAACTTTCAATTTGATTCAACAATTATTTCTTAATTTCCTACCACATTATACTTTTAAAACCCTTAGTTAAGCTCTGTGAAGATAGAATTAAACTCTCTTAGTTTGTTTTTAATGTAATCAATCAGCAACCTTTAATTTAATCAAGCAGGAACTTAAAGTTCCCCTACTTAGCACTTGGTAAGTCACTAAGAAGTACATTAATGGGAGAAGCTGGGTAGCTCAGTGGATTGAGAGCCAGGCCTAGAGATGGGAGGTCCTGGGTTCAAATCTGGCCTCAGACACTTCCCAGCTGTGTGACCCTGGGCAAGTCACTTAACCCCCATTGCCTAGCCCTTACCACTCTTCTGCCTTGAAGCCAATACACAGTATTGACTCCAAGACAGAAGGTAAGGGTTTAATTAAAAAAAAAAAAAAAGAAGTACACTAAGTAGGAGAGTTCATTGCCTCTCCTCCACTGCACCCCCAGTGCTAGGCAAATTGAAAAGCTCTGATTGGTTCCTGTGAAGAGGGGGCAGACAGGAAGTGACATGGAAAAAATGGTATAAAAGGCAAGACTGAACATGGTCTGAACTCTTTTTCTTGGATTCATTCTGCATTGATGAGCTGGGCTGAAGGGAGAGTCTTGGAGGCAGTCGCTTTTTCCTGGACTCATCCTGGGCTGGAGCATTCTGTGCTGGAGAGGCTTGCTGAGTGAGTGACTCACTCTGAAGGAAGAGGCTTGTGTTGGTGGATTTCTAGATGAAGATACCACTGAGACTTCCACATGGAAATTGAGACTTGAGGAAGCCCTTGCCAAGGGTTGACTGGACTTCACCAGATCAGAACTTAGACTGGTAGGCCAGAAAATTCTCTACCTCCTTCCTATATTTCCCACTTTAATATCTCTACCTTGTTGTAAATAGAAGCTACTAACAGGTTTTCTGACTTATTTATTTCATTTATTTTATAAATGGTGACCACAATATTTTTTTATTCTTGTATTTGTCAATTCCATTTCAATTATTAGAGCTCTAAGGACAGTAAAACAAAAGATAAAATAATCTTCACCTCCAATGAGATCACACTTTATTGGGAGGGTAATGTTTATACAAAGAAGTAATTATCAAAGTAATTTCAAGATCAGAGAGAGAGAATACAAATAACTTAGTTGCATCAGGAAATGGTTTAATAGAAGTGAGGTAATATTGAAGATAGATATTGGCTACCAGGTTATCTGGACTATATCATACAGAAATGAAGGACCCTAAGAATTTTACAAAATTCCATATTCATTATGGATTTAAAGCTAAAAAGGATCATATAAGATCATCAAGATCAATTCCCTGATTTTGCAAATCAAATGAGAAAACTGAAACTCAGAGAGGTTAATTGACTTGCCCAAGAACACACAACTAGCAAATGCCTGAGGCAGAATTTTAATCCAATTCTTCTTGACTCTAAGGGTAGCAACCTATTTGAACTGCATTCAATTAAGCAAATACTTAGTTTAAGACTTGTATTCCATGCTAGGAAATACAAAGAAATATATAGCACAAAGCTTACTTTTCAGGATCTTGAAACATAATGAGAGGAAAGGATAAATATTAAGGAAGAAAGTGAAAAAATGCAAAGGAGGCAAAGGCAAATTGCCTTGAAAAAATTAGGGAAGCAGAAATCACATTCATTTGGAGAATTTCAGATGGGCTTCCCTGCAGAGGAGGTGTTTGTATCAGAAGTTGAAGGAAAGGCCACATTATTAGTTGGTTTACACCTGGTAAAGTCCTTTGGCCTTCAATCTGCCTTAATGATCAATATTTCCTAAAGTTTCCTATTCTCTGGAAGCAATAGCAATAACAGTCTTTCTTTATCACTAACCCCACTGCTCTCCCTAATTGCTACTAGCAACTTTTCTTTATCTCTTCTTCCTCCTTTACTTTCATTCCTACATTTCTATAAGGCTAAATGATATCCAGTTTTGGAATATTTGAGTTGCACTGTTAACCTTTCAGAGATGCTCAAGAGGATGCCAGCTTCCCAAACACAATCAGATGTGAAAACCAATTTGAAAGCAAAAAGTGACCAGACTAGTGCATATGACAAGAGGTTACATTGTGTCAAGATAAATTTTTGTAAAACTGACTGAAGTGAATAAGGATTGATAATAATTTTTCCACATTGAATTTAGTGGATAACTTTTGGTTCTATTTACATATATGCCTATGTAAGTGATTAGCAAAGTAATTTCAAGGGAGGCAGGTGGTCTACTTTATAAGCACCAGGAAAGGCTTAGTTTAGGAAGAAGTATGTTGAAGGTAGATTGTAGCTATTATGCTATTCAGCTTATACCATATAGAAATGGAAGAGGTGTAAGATATTACAAACTACTCACATTTTATTTATCTTATTCCACTGCCCTATCACACTATGATGCCTTTAAAAATATCATCACTGACTCAGGAACTATATGAATACAACAAAAAACTTTTTTGCACCAATAAAGTCAAATCTAAACAATTGGAAAAACATTAATTGCTCATGTATAAGTCAAGCCAATATAATCAAAATGAAAATTCTACCTAAATTAATTTAAATCTTTAGTGCCATACCAATCAAGCTACCCCAAAATTATTTCACAGAGCTCTAAAAAATACTAATAAAATTCACCCAAAAACAAAAGGCCAAGAATATCAAGGGAATTACTGAAGAAAAAAAATGAAGGAAAGTGGCCTAGCTTTCCTGAATCTCAAATCTCTTATAACATATCAACCATCAAAATAATATGGTACTTATTATGAAATGGAGTAGTGGATTAATATAATAGATTAGGCACTCAATACTTACTAATAAATGACCAGTGTCATTCTAGTGTCTTACAAACCAAAAGATCCAAGCTTTTGGAAGAACTCACTGATAAAAACTGCTGGAATAAAAGAAAAATAGTACAGTAGGAACTAGGCATCAATTCACTCCCTAAACTAATATAAAGTCAAAATAAATACATAATTTAAAAATAAAGGGTGATACCATAAACAAATTAAAGAAAAACAAAATAGTTTGCTTTTCAAAGCTATGAATAAGGAAATAATTTATAAGCAAGAGCAAACAAGATTTGGAAAACACTACTAGATATAAAATAGATAACCTTGACTACATTAAGTTAAAAGATTTTTTTCACAAAAAAAATCAATGCAACCAAGATTAGAGGGAAAACAATAAACTGGGGGACAACATTTTTTAGAATGCATCTCTAACAAAAACTTTATTTCTCAAATATATATAGAACTGACTTAAATGTTCAAGAATACAATAATTCCCCAATTGATAAATGGTCAAATGATATAAACAGGCAGTTCTCAGATGAAGAAATTAAAATCATATTTAATCAAATGAAAAAAATTTCCAAATCACTATTAATTAGGTAAAATCAAATTAAAACAATTCTGAGATACCACTTCATACTTATTAGAATGGTTAATGCCAACCCCCCCAAAAAAGGAAATGATAAATATTGAAGGGGATTTGGACAATTTGGGACACTAATGCACTGTTGATAGAGCTGAGAACTGATACAGTCAGTCTGGGGAGCAATTTAGAACCATGGCCAAAAGACCATAAAATTGTTAATTCTTTTTGACCCAGCAATACCACTACTAAGTCTGTATCCCCAAAAGATCAAATGTAGGGGGAAAGAAACTACTTGTAGAAAAATACTTAAAATAGCTCTTTTTATGGAGGCAAAGAATTGGAAACTGAAAGAATGTCCATCACTTGAGGCCTGGCTTAACAAGTTGTGATATAGGGAGAGACCTGATCACCAAATTCACCTCCAAAAACTTTGACATAACACCTCAAAACAAGTTATGGATAAGCAGAATCCACAAAAGGATGGGGTAAAATAATTTTTCAGCTCTAAATAACTTAAAAGGCTGGCACAAAAGTTCTTTTGCACTAGGATAAAAATGGAGCATAGACCAGCATGCCAAAACAGAACTTTATTCAGAAGGAAATTACAAGGGAGGGTTTGCTGACTTCAGTTGCAAGACTTTGTGGCATTGCAGATATGCAGATCCAGGTTACAGTCCTGATTCTTGGTCCCAAGGTAAGGAGGAGCACTAGCACACTCTAGCACTTGAAGCTTCAGAAGAGTAGAAGACCCTGGTCACAGTTCTAGGGCAAAAAAGAGTGCTTGTGTTTGCTCAGAGAACAGAGCACATTCTGGTAGAGTATTAAACATACCTCTATTCAGATCATAACACCTTGGGAAAAATGAAAATATATTGATTCCCAGACCTAGCTCTGAAGGCAACTATATAAAGAACCTGAAACTTAGAATAATGTTTCCCCTCACCATAGGTATGAAGCCTTGTAAAAGGTTTGGTTTTTTTTTTTTACATTAAAAAACAAGAAAAAGGCTGGAAAATGAGAAAAGAAGAGAAAAAGAAACTCAACATAGAAAGTTATTTTGGTGAAGGGAATATCAAAAACAAACTCAGAAGAAATCAGGGTCAATATTTCTGCATTCCAAACTGCTAAGAAAAATATTAATTGGAATCTAGCCCAGAAAGAATTAATAAAGGAGCTCAAAAAAGAACCTTAAATGAGAGAGGTAGAAGAAAATTGGGAAAAGAAATTAGATTGATGCAGGAAATGATGAAAAAAACCTACAGCTTGGCAAAGAAGGCACAAAAAATTTTCTGAAGAATAATATTTTAAAAGCAGAATAGTAAAATGATAAAAGAGGCAAAAATTCACTGAAAATAATTCCTCAAAAGAAAAAACCAGAACTGGCCAAATGGGAAAATATATTTAAAAATTCAATGAAGATAACTTCTTCAGAGGCAGAATTAGTCATATGGAGAAAAAGGTACAAATATTCACTTAAGAAAATAATTTCTTAAAAATTAGAAATGGGCAAGTGGAAGCTAATGACTCTATGAGGCATCAAGAAGCAACCAAAGTCAAAATAATGGAAAAGAAATTGAAGAAAATGTGATATATATTATTGCAAAAACAACTGACCTGAAGAAGAGATCCGGGAGAAATTATCTATGAATTATTGGACAACCTGAAAGCCATGATTCAAAAAAAGAGCTTAGATATTAACCTTCCAGAAATTATCAGGGACAACTGCTTTGGCATTCTAAAACTAAAGGGTAAAATAGAATTGGAAATAATCTACCAATCACCTCCTAAAAGAGATCTCAAAAGGAAAACTCCCATGAATATTATAGTCAAATTTCAAGATCAAAAAGAAAATATTGCAAGCAATCAAAAAGAAACAATTCAAAAATCATGGAATCACAATCAGGATGACACAAGATTTAAAAGCTTTTCTATTGAAGGATCAGAGAACATAGAATATGATATTCCAGAGGGCAAGGAAGCTAGGACTTCAACCAAGAATCATCTACCCAGCAAAACTAAATTTGATCCTTCAGTGGGAAAATTTGGCCATTCAATGAAATAGAGGAGTTTCAAATATTCCTGATGAAAAGACCAAAACTGAATGGAAAATTTGACTCCCAAATATAAAACTCAAGATGGTCATAAAAAGAGAAATAGGAAAGAGAAATCAAAAGACATTCAATAAGTTTAAACTGTTTACATCCTTTCATGGGAAAATGTAACTCCTGAGCACTTTATCATTACTAGGGTGGTGATAAAGAGTATACGTATGAAAAGGGAAAGGGTGGAAGTTTGTTATGGAATGATATCTAAAAAAATAAAATTACATCATGAGAAAGGAATGAACTGACAGAATGGGGAAGGGAGAAATAGAAATGAAGTAAATTGTCTCACATAAAAGAGGAATAAAAGAACTTGTACAGTGGAGAAGATGGGAGAATTGGGGAGTAGAGTTCTTGAATCTTACTCTCATCAGAATTGGCTCAGAAAGGGAAGAACAAACACGCCTAATTGGGTAATTGGAGGGAAAGAGCATAAGAAAAGGGGGAGGAGTGATGAAAAAAGAGCAAATTGAAGGATGCAGTGGCTAGAAGCTAAATACTTTTGAGGATAGAATGAAAATGAAAGAAAAGAATAAATGGGGATATAAGATGGAGAGTAATCCACAGTAATCATAATGTCAGAAAAAATTCCAAGTCTCTTTAATAAAGACTTTATTCCTTAAATGCATAGAAAAATTAGTCAAATGTATAAGAAAATAAGTCATTTCCCAATTGATAAATGGTCAAAAGATATGAACAGGTAATTTTCAGACAATGTAATTAAAGCTCTCTATAATTATCCCCCCAAATGCTCCAAATCACTATTAATTAGAGAAATGCAAATTAAGACAACTCCAAGGTACCACTCCACATCTATCAGATTTGCTATTTTGACAGAAAAGGAAAAAGACAAAACTTGTAAGGGATGTAGGAAAATGGAGACACTAATTTATTATTGAGGGAGTTGTGAACTGATTTAACCATTCTGGAGAGCAATGTGCAGCTATGCACAAAGTATTATAAAATAGTATGTAACTTTTGACCCCAAAATGCCATTACTAGATTTGAACCCCAAAGAAATAAAAAATAAAAAGGGGAAGGATATATATATATATGTACAAAAAATATTTATAGCAACTCTTTTGTGGTGTCAAATAATTAGAAAGTGAGAAGATAGTCATCAACAGGGGAATGTATGAGTAAGTTGTGGTATTTATCATGGAATACTAATGTGTTATAAGAAATGATGAATGGGACAATTTCAGCAAAATCTGGAAAGGCTTATATGAAGTAAGCTGAACCAAATCATTATACGTAGTAACAGAAATGTTGTATGATGAATGACTATGAATAACTTAGCTATTCTCAGCAATATAATAATTCAAAACAGTACTAAAGAAGTCATGTTAAAAATTCCATGTCCTTCCAGAGAAAGAATTGATAGGATCTAAAACTGGACTAAAACAAACTTTTTTTTCATTTCCTTTCTTAATTTTTTTTAGATTCCTCCCACAAAATGAATAAGATGGAAAAATATTTTACATGATTTCATACATAAAATCTATCAGAACCCTACCATCTCAGTGTGGTTGGGAGAATGGAAAGGAGGGAGATAATTTGAACTCAAAAATTTTAATGTTAAAAAAAGATTTTATCTGCAATTATGGAAACATTTTCAAAACACAAGTTGTATTATATGATTGTGATGAATAGTATTGTTCCATAAGAAATAACAAATAAGACAATCACAAAAAATATATGTGCTAATAATGATTTCCATGTTCGTCACTTTGTAAAAGAAGACATGTATTACTAACTTAAGAAAAAAATTCATGAAAAAATAAAATGAAAAATTGCTTTGTCATTTTCATTTTCTATCAAAAGAGCCACTCAGATGTGGGGTGCTATCACAGAGTTGTCTTAATTTGCATTCCTCTAACTAATAGTGATTTAGAACATTTTGGGGTATGAATATAGAGATCTTTAATTACTTTGTCTGAGAACTACCTGTTCATATCTTTTGACCATTTATCATGTAGGCAAACTTTTTTTATTTTATTTTCTTCATGAGTTTTTTCTTAAATAAATGATACTTGTCTTCTTTCATAAGGTGATAAACATGAAACTATATATTACATGATGTTAGATTTAAAATAGTTTTGAGTGTTAAATAGTTGTAGATAAGAGAGTGGGAGCCATAAATTGTGATAATTAAAATGTTTGGGAGCAAGGGAAATATATATATCAATTATGACCGCTGAAATATGTTTTCTACTGTGCCTTGGTTTTATATAAATATAAGACGGTCACCAGGGAATATATTCCCAATTTATGAATATGCCCAAGCCAACTGGGTTTTATAGAGAAATTGAATTTATAATACACTGATTAATCAATAGAAAAAGAGAGAAAGGAAGAAAGGAATAAGAATGAATAAATCAGTCAGTTGGTTTTATCACTCACCCAAGATCTCTCTAGGTAAGGCTTCTCATGCCAACCTCAGGCTCCATCTTCAAGAGAGCCTCCTTTCAAGAAATGTTCCAGAGAATTCTCCTCCTGACTCCTCCTGTGTTCTCCTTCCACAGCCTCCTTCAAGACCTCTCCAGGAGCTCTCCCCCTCTCTCCTCAGACCCCGCTATCTTTAAGGAAACCATCTAAGTTCCCTCCCCTCAGTTCTCATATCTACCAATCACTGTCAAAGTCTCCCCTGTGCCAATGGTGGCTCTAGTTTAACCCAGGACAGCCCAGAGGTCTGTTTCCTTTGCACATGTCTGTTGTAGGTCATATTCTCAAATAATTAAATCTTGATCTATGCTACAGCTCTTCCTAAATCCTGTTAGACTGAGTAGGGTGGAGATTGTAAGTTCCAAGACCTGGTTCTGTCATTCCAAGTATCTCTATTATATCAATTCTAAAATCAATCATGCCTCAAAGAACTTCCTGTTCTATGCTTAAGCATAGGTCAAAGCCCTTTCCATTGTTTAGCAAAAGGTTTCTGTCCTAAAATAGGGAGGAGAAATATCCTCCCATGCCAAGGGGTTTCACATTCCAATAGAGTTCTTACTATCAGTAGGAAATTTTTTCCAAGTATGAAATTTCCCAATGATGAAATTTCCAACATTCATAAGTCTAAGAAATTTTAAGGTTTACACTGATAGCACATATACAAATTATATTATTTGTCACCTTAGAGAAGAAGGAGAGAAGGGAAAGGACATAGATCATAAAATTTCAGAATATAATTATTAAAAAGTTTTTCTACATGTAATTGAGGAAAATATAATTTCAAAATTTTAAATAACATAAAGAGATAAACTATTATCACTAAACTATGTCCAAAGGAATATAAAACTTTATATACAATTTGACTCAGAAATACTACAACTAGGTTTGTATCCCAAAGAAATCAAAGAAAAAGGAACCTGTATGTATGAAATAATTATAGCAGTTTGAGGAATGGTAGTTGGGGATTTTTGTGGCAGCAAAGAAATGAAGAATGAAGTGATGCCCATGAAAGGGAGAATGGCTGAACAACTTATGGTATATAAGTGGGATGGAATATTATTGTGCTGTGAGAAATGCCAAGTGGAGTGAGTTCAGAAAAACCCCAGATGACTTACATGAAGAGATATAAAATGAAGTGAGCAAAACCAGGAAAACATTCTACACATTAATAGCAAGTGTAATTTTAATAATCAACTCTCAAAGACTAAACTACTCTGATCAATACAACGATCCACAACAATTCCAAAGGATTTCTAATGAAAAATGCAATCCACCCCCGGAGAGGACCTATGAACTTGGAATGTAGTTGAAGCAAACCTGTCCACTTTTTTAATTTTTCTTTCCTTTTTTTTTGGAACATGGATAATATGGAAATGTATTTTGCCTTACTTCACTTGTATATGTACTATATTGTTTGCCTTCTCAATGTGTAGGGAAAGGGCTGAAGAAGGGAGAAAATTTGAAACTAAAAATATCAACAAAAAATAAATGAATGAAAGATTAAATAAGTAAGTAGGCAAATGAATAAATAAGGCATCATTCTCCATCTTTCTGTCTCTCTCTTCCTTTGCCTACCCCTAACATTCCAAGTTTCTAACCTACTTGGGCTTTATTACTTTTCCTCATGGAAGATTTAAAGGCCATTTTATTCTAGCTATTCCCCATGGAATTTTTAACCAAATATATAATACTTCAATTATGTTGACTCTCCAGTTGAAAATCCTATTCCATAATAAATCTAACATATTATTTGTTATTCCTGATTTAATAGATAGGAGGATACTTAAGGAAATTAGATAAAAATACTAGGTTATTAGGTTTCACATCATTAGTTCTCTTGAGGCTAGTAATATGGTAATTAATTCTGTTGAATAAATGAATAGGTAATTTGATATCTTCATGCAATTCTAATTTCTATTCCAGGTAGATAACCACATAAATTCTTAGGTCTACATTTGCTTCTTTTGCTTCCTAGTAGAGTTAGACTCTGTTCTCAGAGGTGTCCTAGATCCTTAGCCTGCCCATTCTGGAGAATTGGCACCATTGTTGAAATGATGAAAGCCTAAAAATGACTCTCATATGAAATAGCCTGATAAGTTAGGGTGTGCACAACCAAACTGAGTAATTCAGTGCTAAGTCTATACTTTAGGATTTGAATGATGTTGTTGGGGAAATGGCCAAATTTCCCCTTTACTTTGCTTTTTACAGATGCTGTGTGAGGACAGAAAGCCTACTTCCTCAAATATTTCCAGTCTTAGGAGGAAGTAGCATCAACAGATGTTCTAGTTCTGACTAGTAAATCAGTCTCTCATCCAAAACTAGGCCCCACTCATCGACGTCAACCCACACTTTTTCCACATTACCTAATTCTCTTCTGTTACCCAGTGTTTCCTAGCTGCCATCACATAAGTGGAAGCAGAAATGTGGTATGGTTAGTGCTTTGGTTGGATGAGCTACACAATTACGTGTCTCTTGTTGCATAGCAACAAAGTCACCAACCCACCACCCCTCCACTCCCAAAGCCTACTGACCCTGTGATAGTTACTATTTTCACAAATGGAGATCTGTCACCTAGGGGCTTATTGTTGCCTAGTTTCTGATGACTCCTACCATTGTTTGATACCTTTACTGCATCCTGATGTTTCTCCTCATTAAGTATAATGAGCGTTTTGGCTTTGGCTGAACTACTTCGACAGTTAATCATGAAGCCAATGCCAGAAAATAATCTGAGGCCCTTATTTGCTACTCTTAATATTGTAACTGAAACTTGAACTGGGAAATTTAATCTAGGGCTACAGTTCTCAGTGCCCCAAGGGGATTAGAGACATTTCTTACAGCTAAACTTTTTGGCCCTAACTGACATAATCACTAATAATCTTTTTTTGGGGGGTGGGGGAGGGGAGAAAGTGGGTTTGTAATTTCATTTAATAAAATTATTTCTTAGTGTGGAAACTCCTTTTATCAAGCAGATTGGAGATTTTGCAACTTGTCTGAAATGTATTGCCTCAGAGCATTCCCTGGGGGTTTTAAGATATTAAGAGGCTACCATCCACAGTCACAAAGTCCTTAATCCAGGTCAGGAAAGATTTGAATGCAGATCTTTCTTACTCCAAGGCTGACCCTCTATATACTACACAGTTCTGCCTCTTATGAACTATATTAAATATTTTTTTTGCAAACCATTCCCCTGCCCTGTGAGGTATATTTAATAACTGAAGGATTTTTAAATTAGATATAGTTCTAAAACCTTGACACATTCTTCCATTGATGCTATTTGTTGTTACCAATTTTCCAACTTTCCAACATTTAGTTACAGTTTAATTTACCAATATAGCCACGATATTTGCAGTTATACTATGCATTTGTGCTTTTTGTCATAAGCTAAGATCATGAAATGCTACAAAATATGAGAGCTTAGACGGAACCAGTATCTTAGCAAGTTTCCCAGCAATCCATCTATGAAATAAAATAGAATTATGACAAAATAAAACTGAGGTTCATATATTTAGAGCTGGAAGGGAATTCAAATGCCATTTACTCCTCTCCCTTTATTTTACAACTGATCAACTGAGGCACAGAAAGGTCCATTGATTTGTCTAAAGTCATACAGGTAGCAAATAGCAGAGCTAGAATTTGATCCCAATATCATTCTAGAAACATTTTTCACACTATAATGTAGTTGGTTTCCTCAACTACCTGCTTTCCATAGTGGGATGTGGCAAACTAACTTTTGTTTATCTGCTTCCTTGTTTTAGGATCAAGGACATTAAATCTCACTTCCTATAGATGTAAAGCACCTGAATACATGACCCATAAAAGAACCTTACCTCCTTGTCCTTTTTGTATTCTCAGGTCATATTGACCTCAGACTCTGAGCATAGAATCACATTTCTGGCAGCAAAGAGAATATCTAGCCACCAATTCTAACACTCTCTAATCCTCTCCTATAAGCACTGTTGGAAAGTAGCTGGCTGGGACACGTGGACAAAAGTTACATATCTGAGAGGAATCCAGGGACCATCATGCCTCACCTACATAGCCAGGGCAATTTATCCTCAGGAACATATGAACCATGTAGTCACACACAGGATGCCTCTGTTCATGGTAACTGGGGAGGAGATGCTTCCTCCATGCTTCCTAAAACCCTGTAGCTCTTTCACTAGGTTTATATCAGCTAGCTCTCTTGACTTATGAATTGGAGAATTGGTCTCACTGTTGCTTTTCAGAGGCTGAGTTTTCTTGACGGTTCTAAAAAAGGGGGTATGAGATACTTGTAGGTCTGAAGAGCCATCTCATCATCAAAGATACCTGAATGTCCAGATGTACACAGCCCTGCTACTGGGTAGATGGCAGAATCCAATTCTTTCAGACTGTTCCAGAGAAAATGCAGTCTTAAATAAAAGACAATACAAACTTGGAGCTTCCAGGAGACTTTTTTAAATGTGAAAAGAAAATTGCTCAATGAAAAGAAAAATCATGCTGGGCACTGCCAGGACTGATTCTCACTCTATTAGTCACTGAAGTCTACCTGAGAGTGATGAGTGAGAAGCCAATCTAAACAGTATGCATAAGGGAGAGAATTGAGTTGTACACCATATCTTTTAACAGACCATCTACAGGATATAAGTTGGCAGTTACTCCAATGAAACCAAGATAGCACTGCCAAGGACAACATCTAAGGTGCCCAATCCTAACTAAGAATATTTAGTTCTTACTAACCATTAAGGTGGAATGGAAATCACCTTGGGAAAGTCAAGAATATATTATGAAACCAACTTCTATAAGATCTGGTAGTATGAACTAAATTCCCAGGTTTTTACTGTATTTTTTTGGTTTATTTGTTTGTGCATTTGTTGAAAAAAGAAACCAGTGAGGTATTATTAGCAGATAAACACCACAGGAATGATCCTGAGCCTTTAACTAGCATAAGGTAGCATCCAAGAAATTTAGAGAAAGCAAATAATCAATCAATAAATATTTGGTGTTTGCTATGTTATTGGCACTGTACTAAGCTTTGGGGAAACAAAAAGGGGCAAAATATAAGTCCTCAAGGAGCTTGAAATCCAATAAATAAATATATACAAAGCAAGCTTTATATATGATTAATAGGATGTAATTAACACAAGGAAGTAAATAGAATGAAAAGAAATTGAGAAAGGTTTCCTGTGCAAGGTGAGATTTTAGTTGGGACTTAAAACCAGAAAGGTCAATAGTGCAGAAGAGGGAGAGTATTCCAGGAATGGGGCCAGCCAGAGAAAATGACCAGAGCGGAGAGAGAGTATTCACAGAATATCCATAAGTTCAGTGTTACTGTATCAGAGAATATATGTAGGGTAATAAAATATAGGAAGACTAGGAGGGTAGAAGGGGGTTAGGTTATAAAGGGCTCTGAATGTCAAACAGAGCATTTTGTATTTTCTCCTGGACGCAATAAGAGTAAGCCATTGGAGTTTATCGAGTAGGAGAGTGACATATGACCTGCATTTTAGGAAAAATCACTTTCATGATGGAATGGAGTATGGTTGGAGTGAGGAGAGACTTGTCAGGCAGACCCACTAGCAAATTATTGCAGCAGGCCAAATGTGAGGTAATGAGGACCTGCACCAAAGTGGTGTCAATGTCAGGGGACAGAAGGAAGCATTCATGGGAGATGTTGCAAAAGTAAAAACAATAGGCTTTGACAAAAACTTGGCTGTAAAGGAGAGAGATAGTGAGGAATCTAGGATGCATCCTAGGTTCTGAGCCTAGGGGATTCAAAAAAAAAGCAGATGCTCATCAGTTGGAGAATGGGTAGACAAATTGTGGTTCTTAGATGTAATGGAATATCACTCACTTGCTAGAAACAGTAAATATAAATGCTAAGATGCATTGGACAACTTTAATATATTAAAAAAAGAAAAGTCATGATTACAATGATGTAAATAAAAAGGACCATAATAGCAAAATAATTTGATCTGAATTCTTCAAAATTTTAATGACGAAGCTTGAGTTCAAAGATGACACTGACTTCTTAGCAAAGGAAGAAAACACCAGGCTTATTTGATGTTTTGATTAGCTTTGCTTAGCTTAAAATTAGCTTTAATTCACTGATATAAGGGATAACTAGCTCCCTGACACAGGGATAGGAAAGATCATGTTGAGAAACGTAATTGATATGAGAATGAAAGATACCAATAAAATCAAAATAGGCTAGAAGAGAGGAAAAGAGATGTATGGATGCCCACAAACAATCACAAATTTTAGGAGCCCCAAAAGACAGTGAGTTATTTGCCTGGTGTCCTGAGAAGTAATGTGTGTGAATTTAAATATTGTCCCAAATTCTACATAATAACCTACTTAGTGAACATTATCTAATCTTTCTTTCAATAAATACTACATTTATTTATTTTCTACCTTGTTTCCTCCATAATTTTTCTCTAGTGTAAGCAATATGTATCTTATTTCACAATATGATGAACAAAGAAATATGTATTATATGACAATATGTATACAACTTACATCATTTTCTTGCCTTCTTGAGGAAGTAGGGAGTTGAAAGGAAGGAGAGAACATGGGTTGCAAAATATCAGAAAATGAATGTTAAAATTGTATTGATATATAATCTGAAAAAATAAATATTATATTGAAAGAACACCTATTCTTTTGGTCTACTACACAATGTGGAACACTAAGTTATTCGACTGTGTGTGTGTGTGTGTGTGTGTGAGAGAGAGAGAGAGCAAGAGTATATATGGAAGGGTTCTTTTTTTTTAAACCCTTACCTTCCATCTTGGAATCAATACTATGTATTGGTTTCAAGGCAGAAGAGTGGCAAGGGCTGGGCAAAGGGGGTTAGGTGACTTTCCCAGGGTCACACAGCTGGGAAGTGTCTGAGATCAGATTTGAAACTAGGATCTCCCATCTCTAGGCCTGACTCTCGGTTCACTGAGCTACCCAGCTACCCCCCCTGGAAAGGTTCTTAAAGAAACCAAATGATACCCTGGAAAAAGCACTGGATTTAGCCAAAGATCTGAGGCATTAATTTGACACTCCCATTAGCTATCCGTGTGATCTTATGTAAGTTGTTTAGCCACAAAGTTTCTTAGGTGTCCAATCTACACAATTCATAGAATGATACTTTTATCACTTCCTTCACTCCCTCTTTGTGAGGACTGAATTTAATAAACTGTAGAGGACTATAGAAACTTGAGCTTTCTCCTCTAGGCTCACACTCTCCTTTCCTTCACATTTAATAGTCTTTATAAAAACTGTGTACAACTTCTCTTTATAGCCTTATTAGCCATACTCCCCTGTGCAAAATACACTATGAATTCCACCCTCCACCAATATTGTCCTATATTTATTTTCTCTATGGTCTACTTGTACCTTTATCTGTACCTACTATAGCCACAAGTTTCTTGAGAACATCATTCCTACCATTTTCTCAGCATGAATGATTGCTATATGAACTGACAGCACCTTCTCAAAAGTCTACTGTTGGATGATATCTGCAATACTGAAAATGCAATGAACTTCATTGTTTTGGGCCATCCTAAAGAATTAGATAGACCAATCATCCAGTCAGTCATACAGAAGTCATCCACTAGATTGAATTTAGAAGTAGAATAGTATAAAATGGAGAGAAGCAGAAAAGGCCTCAGAAGATACTGGTTCTAGAGTTCTGATTCTGTTACTGAGCTGTGACCTCATCAAAATTATTCAACTTCTCTGAACTTCTTTCCTCATCTATAAAATGGAAACAATGCCACTTTCCCTACCACCTCATTGGAATATAGAAGATCAAATGAGATAATGTATGAGAAGATTCTTTGATGTATCATATATATATACATATATATATACACATGCCTACACACATAAATATTTATACATGGTACATACATGTGTGCATATGTATATTGTACATGCTCTGTATATACATTTAGTGTGTATATGTGCAATAATGTTCTTATTACACAGTAATACCCCTCAAAAAGCAGGGTGGTGCACAGCTATAATCCCTGCTACTTGGGAGATTGAAGCTGAGTGCTTAAATTGAAAAGTTCTGAGCTAAGCCAATTATATGTCTACACTAAATTTGCAAACAACTTGATGAGCTCCTGAAACTGATTGGCCACCAAGATACTAAGGAGGAACCAACTGGCCCAATTGGAAATAGAGAAGCTTAAAGCTCTCATCCTGAATAGCAAGTGAATTGGGACCATTAATGACTGTTGGCAATACTTCTGGGATCTATCCAGCATTGTTGGGGAATTAGGTATTCCATGTAAACCAATGATCCTTAGAAGTAAGACTTATTCTTCTAATTCCTCTAAAAAATCCTGTGCACAAGGGGCTAAGTTCTCCCTCATCATTGAACAGGAAACAGTAGTTGTATTGTCGTATTGAAATCAAGGAAGAGATTGTGTGATAATTTGGAGGAGGTATATATGCAGCTGTAATCATTTTACCAGTGAACTATCTTCCTTACAATGTATTTTCTGTAGCAATGTCTATAGCATTTGAAAGGCGCTTCATAGATACATTGCCTTTAGCTGAATTTAGAGGAGTAAGTATCCAATCTATATTTTGTATTTTAAGGTGAATTAAGTTTTAATGTAAATTTTACTTTCTCATAGGATTCTCAAATATGTTGCAGCACTTCATTTCACATTAAATAGATCATTTACCAATATTTCAATAAGTCTGAGATTTCACTGCTGTATATTTTCCCTCTACCAGTTTAGATTACTTCTCCACACTGTTATAAGGTGATTAAATTTACCCAGCTGTAACTGTGATACCTGGAAATATCACGGTTAACAACCAATACCTTATCACCGGGTGAATGAGGGCATAGAAAAAGCCTAACTTCCATTAATAGGCATATAATCTCTACCTAGGGCATGAGATTGAAGGAGTAATTTCTAATTTTAAAAACAAGGCAGGTCCTCTTCAATCTATACTGTAGTATCAAGTGTAATGATTAAACCTGGGCTCAGAAAAATGATAATGTAACATGCCTTCTTTCTCTTAGCAGAGAGATAGAGAACTACTGATTCAGAATACTGTTAGCACTGTCAGACCTGTCCAATTCATGGATTAATTTTGCTTAAGTGCTTGTATTTGTTACAATGAAGTGTCCAGTGATGAGAATGGAGGTAATATCTAAAGATAAATGTGATTTTTAAAAGAAAAGCTATCAATAACATTTATTTTAAAAAATATTTTGCTACTTCCTGAGTAAGATGGATCAATTTGAGGAAGGTTAATTTCATTTTTCATTTTACAAGAAGCTGCATATCTGCATTATGAACAGCTTACTTTTCTTTTAAAGAATATTATAATGTCAAAATGTTATTTTCAAACCTCTCCTGTCTCTGATTCACACTTACCTTTGATCTGTTGTTTTCTGTATATGGTCTTTTTTATGTTTCAGTGATCATCACTTTTTTTTTTGTCAGTGGTGAAGATTACAGCCCATTCATGCTTTCTCATTCTTTGTAACCCATGTTCATATCCTTCCACTGAACTTTTATAAATAGTTTACCCAATGTACTGGTAGTCTTCCTCTAGAAACTTTGGTACTGAGTCATTATTGATAAAATAGGCACATTGTCCTCTAGTTACACCTTGCTTTTGTTATATGAATGGATGAACAGCAAGTCTTTTCCAGTTTTTATATATATATTGCTGATTATATCCTTTATGTCACTTATTCTGTGTAATCATTCATTGGTTTTTTTATTCCATTCATGACCAATATGTACTTCTCTATTGTTTTTTGATTAACATGCAACTTTAATTCATTGAAAACCATAATATTTCGTGATTTGTTTTTATATGTCATCATCAATTATTGGAGGGTTTATGGTCCTTTGTTTCAGAGAGGTTTGGAGTTATTAAAAATATTTGGCATTTTTCAAAGGTAATCAAACCCAATCTCTTTCCTCTATTCAATTTTGGGTCCATTTATTATATAACAAAACAATATGTCTAAGATGTATATGCACACACTTATATAGGTATGGTGTTTTTATATATACATAGATATACTAAGTTTTATGGATGTCAATTGAATATCATAATCTGAATACATATTGTTTTCTCTCAAAAGAATGTAAGCTTTTTGAGATAGGGCCTAGTTTCATATTTTTATTAAATTCCTTTATCTCCACCACCAAGCTTTGAGCAATCTAGGTTCTTAATAAATGCTCATTGAATTGGGTTATTAGGATGTAAACTCTTTTAAAATAGGTATTGTTTTATTCCATCTATATGTATCTTCAGTGTCTAACACAATGCCTAGCATGTAGTAGTCATGTAATCAGTGATTGTTAATTAATGGATTGATTAGATAATAAGCATGCTTTATATGCTTGGTTTTTCCAGTAGAAGCTTAAAATAATCTGAGTAAACAGGAATTTCATTTAGTAGACTGCTATGTTCCAGAGTTTGATATAAAAAACAAAATTTTATTTGTGAGCAGGAGCACCTGGTGGCTCTCATCATCTACTGGAAGTCCTATTGCCATGTGGACTTCAGGCTGAACATTTTCTATGATATTGTCAAATGTCTTTTAGTAAGTTTATCTTCCTCTTTTAAGCTGCTTGTTATTGACATTCTCACATAACTTCTTGAAGAAAGCTATCTTTGATCTTATATGTTTCAAGAAATCTTAGCATATTAAAATATACATGGGAGACAATTTGTCAGAAGAAACTCTTGTTCTTGTTCTGATAAATCAAATGAGTTTTTATATTTAGTCAGTAAACAATAAGCAAATTGCTTTGTAACCTCTACACTTCAAATAATTCTCATTACTTCATGAGAAGCCTTTCATATGTGTATAGACTATTTTTATTAAAATCTTGTAGAGACATATAGATCAGTGGTTATTTACATTTTCAAAATCATTAGAGGGGGAATGCCTATGATTGTTTTCAAGTGTTTGTACCATTCCCTTTTTTTTCCAGTTATTTTAAGAATTGGCTCCTTAGGAGGCAGCCGGGTGGCTCAGTGAATTGAGAGCCAGGGCTAGAGATAAGAGATCCTAGTTTCAAATGTGGCCTCAGACACTTCCTAGCTGTGTGACCCTGGGCAAGTCACTTAATCCCCATTGCCTATCCCTTACTGCTCTTCTGCCTTAGAATCAATACACAGTATGATTCTAAGATAGAAGGTAAGGGTTTAAAAAAATTGGCTCCTTAGTGCCACAAAATTTGTCATCTCTAGGACAATTTTATAGTCTGTATACCTGAGCTTCTCTTGCTGTTCTTTTCATCTTTGTTTTATTTAGTGTTATATGTACTTCCTCAAGTAGCTCATCAGGAACAGACGTTGATTCCAACCATGGTGGTTCTATTATGATTGATGTTTCAAGAAGAGTTTGTGATAGAAATCTTAACTCATTTTTTCCATTTTTCATCTATTAATTGTCCTTTCAGTTTCATTCTTAAAAGTCCTAAAGACTATGTGGCTTAGTTGGGTCTCTCAACAAAATTTCTGTAAATTTGTTTTTTCCCTCAAGTGCTTCTCATTATTTCATGGAGTCAAAACTGATGCTAGCTTTTGACTATCTTCCTTGACAAGATTTTGCAGAAGGATTTATATTCAAAATCAGTGTTTCCCTTATCTTTCATATCTCTCTCTGGTTAGCCAAAAAAAATCAAGTTTTTGTTGACCAAAGGTAGGGAAGTTCTAGATTCTTGTTTTCTACTTCTGAACTGTGTTTTCAACATATCATTTTCACTGTCCTACCCTCTGCCCATCTTTACATTAACATCACTGTATATTAAAGCCTATATTGATTTAATTTTGAAGATTTCATCATTATTCAACAGATTTACCTTCTCATTCCCTATAACAGACATTGAGTACAGAATTACAATTATTTGCATGGTGTTTTATTTTGTTTCGTTTTGTTTTGCAAAAATCTCACCATGAAAATTATAATATGAGATGTCCAAGTGTCCAATGACTTGATGTTTCACATTCCAAGATAGCACTTAGAGAGAAAATGAAACCATCTACTACTTCATTTGCCTTTCCAAAGAGAACCTCTGAGTCATCTTATTTAGCTGCTTTTTTGCCTCTTTGTTTAATTTTTATGGAGAATGCCAGCATTGATGTGTTTTCCCAGTAGCGTGTCGCTATTCATTGGATGAGGATTTATCCTATATGAACAAATAAATTGTTTTTTGAGATGGTCTAAAAACTTCTGTGATTATTTTTCACTTTTTCTGCCATTTTGAAACTCAAAGCAGAAACTTAGAGCAGACCCCCAGAACAGAAGAATGTTTTGTTTTATTTATTTTTCTATGGGTTGCCATGGTCAATAATTCATCACTAGTTGGCCAAGCTACTGGAGACAAGAATCTTTACTCTTAGACTGGACTTCTAGAAGGCAGACCAAAATCTATAACTTGATATCGCAGGAGGACTTTTTTTTTTGAGACAAAAATGACCTTTCTAGATACAATAGAACTTTTCTCACTGTTCCTAATGTTTATCCTTAGTCATTCATTGTTGTCCTATGCCATTATTTAGTAATTTCCTTTAGGAGTTATTGAAGGGTTTGTGTGGCTATTTGTTCCTGCATTCAATGGCTTCAGATTATTGTGGGTTTTTTAGTTCCTACATGTCCAGGACATGGGAAGAAGTAAGAAATCCAAAAGAGAAAGAATAAAATAAAGGTACAGATCAGAGCTAACTTACTTACATAAAATATTTCATACATTTTCTCACTGGATACCCAATATTAATTGTTAGATTTGGTTGAATGACCATTATTTCTCCATTTTATGCATGAGGGGGTGGGGGCACAGGACCATTTTTGAAGTATTCCTGTATCCACATTGGTCTCAATTTCTGGAAATACAAAAATACATAAAGGGGACTGAAATTCTGGGAATATAATCAGTTCTTCTGGGTCTTTAGATATAGCAGGTTTTCAACTACATCTTGTTTTTAACTCAATGTGCTTGTTTCTCCTTATCTTCCTTTCTGCTTTTCCACTTCTACTTAGTTGTTAACTAGGGAACCAATAAACAGAGCCTATCCACATTTGTAATAACTAATACAAGACAAATTCTGAATCAAAGATATGAATAAAATATATAAGATGTGCTTCCCTTTCTAGATTTTGAGTATCCCAAAAACTTTTCTTAGCTTTCCTTGATTCCTCCTTGTCTTCCATTGTGTTCCATACAGATGAAGTTGTGAAGTTTTGTCATCTTTGTTGTTATATATAGCCCTTAAATAATGAAATTAAGAAATAATTACTATGTGAGTACAATGTTCCAGTCTCTCTACTAATTCCTGGAAATCCAATGAATGCAACAATCCCAGATCACAATTAGCATACATTATAATAACACCAGAAAAAGGGGATGTAGAAGTACATATAGAATAAACATAAAGAAAAAACATGCAAATAAAAGATAATTAATTGTAGGTAGTTGGCTGAGGTTACTGGCACCTGGAGAGATCAAGAAATCCTTCATCTAGAAAATGCTACCTCAGGTGAATCTTAAAAGAAGATGTGAAAATTGCTGGAGAGGTTAGGCTGAGGTTCATTCCAGATATAAGATGGAAAAGGGAGATGTAATGCTCTGTAGGAAAAAAAGAGATTTGTTATGACTCAATAACAGAATTCAGAAAGGGGAAGGAAGTAATAAATAATGAATTTGGAAAGATAGGGTCCAGGTTGTAGAAGATTTTGAGTGCTAAACAAAAACATTATATTTTATTATCCTAAAAGTAATGGGGAGCCGGTGTAATTTTTTGTTATCATTTAATTGTGTTATATGTAAAAATATATTATGTAAAATAATAAAACTATAATGATTTATTATAAATATGCAATAAATTATTATACTTATCCAAAAGAAAACTATTTCACATTAGCTATGTGCAGAAATCTATGTCTCATTCTTTTTTCTTCTCCTTATACTCCCCAAGAAGTCAGGGAGTATGATATAAGTTGTACAAAAATTATCATGTAATATATATCTCCCTATTTATCATATAAACAAAGTGAAGAACCTGCATTTGGATTCCATCTGTCCCTTCTGTGGCAATGGATATGCTTTTTCCTCATGAGTCCCTTGGATTTGTCCTGGATCCTTGCCTTGTTGATAATAGTTGTCATTCTTAGTTGCTCATCATACATTATTGTTGTTACTGTGTACACTGTTCTCCTGGTTCTGCTCACTTCACTTTGTGTCACTGCATATGTCTTTCCAGTTTTTTTTTTGATCATCTTGTTTGTCACTTCTTACTGCACAATAAATAATATTCCATTATAATCATATACCACAACTTATTCAGTCATTTCCTAATTGATGGACATCCCTTCAGCTTCCAGTTCTTTGCTGCTATAAATTTATTAAAGGGTAATTTATTGAGATGAATCAGATCTAAGCTTAAGGAATCGGTTAATCAAAAATTATTAAAATTATCCTTTATGCAGGCACTGTGCTTGGAGTTAATCATACAAATTAAAAAATGAAAGGATACCTACTCACAAAGAGTTTGCAATCTAATGATGGAGACAATAAGTATATGTACAATCATAAACAAAATAAGCATAAGGAGAAAAATACAAAGTATTTGGGGAAAGAGATAACTAGTAGTTGGGGAATAAAAGGCTTTATTTAAAAATTATGCTTTAACTAGGTCTTGAATAAACAGAGGGGTCCTAACTGGTAGAGGTGAAGAAAGAGTACATTGTAGGGACTAGGACAGTTGGTATAAAGACACAAAGAAGGGATCAGATTATTCTATATGAAGAATAAGGAGAAAATTGGTTTGGTCAAATTCTAGAAGTCAGACAGGGGAAATGAGAATAGGTCATGAAGGACCTAAAGTTAAACTAAGGAGCTTATATTTTATTCTAGCGGCAAAAGGGAATCAATAGAGTTTGCTAAGGAAAGAAGTAACATAAGCAGACCAGGACAAATTTGAGCCCAGAAAACCAACTTGAAAGTTATTGCAATAATATAAGTTAGAGGCAATCAAAACCAGAACTAAGTTGGTAGTTGGTTTGTTTTTTTGTTTTGTTTTTTTAATTTTTTTTTTTGCATAGAGAAGAATCAGATGCAAGAGATATTGTACAAACAGCAGATATAGCAATTGATTGAAAATGGGGGATTAAGGAGAGGGGAGGAGTGAGCAAGAAGGCAAGAAATGGAAACAGCAAGTATAGAAGGCATTTTTCTAGAAGTTTGCCTGGAAAGGAAGAAGCATTCGCATAGGAGGATGGTAAAATCTTATGAAGATTTAATTTATTTGTTTCAATGACAGAACATTTGGACTTGCTTGAAAGTAGTAGAGAAGGGACCAATAAAAAGGAAAATCACTTTGCCAACAAGATGGAATGGAGTGGAATGAAATATGAGGCAAAGTGCTCAGTCTTTGTAATAGTACAGATAAGATTAGATGACTTTCTGAAGTAAAGTACTATCTAATGGACCTTGTTTGAGACATTGGGTTTATGTTGTTTCCAGGATACCCAGTTTGAATTATCTAATAGGTAGTTCATGATGAGGGACAGCAGCTCAAGGGAGAGACTGAGACTAAATAGATCTGTGAGTCATCTGCATAAAGGTGATAATTAAATCCAACAGTTACTGAAGTCACCAAGAAAATGTACAGAACGAAAAGATCAGAGGACCCAGAAGAAAACCTTGAAGAACACTCATAATTAAGAGATGTGATATTAATGATGACAAAGGAGATTAAGAATGATCAGAAGAATAAGATAAGATCTGACGGAGAGTATTGTCATGAAAACCCAGAAAAGAATTTTCCAAGAAGATAGATTAATCAACAATATCAAATGCAGCTGAGTGGCCAATTTAGAAAAGATAATCATACTTAATAATTTAAAATTTATTTGTAATTTTTGAGAAAGACTTTTCAGCTTAGTGAAGAGGTTGAAACCCCCCCCAAAAAAAACCCTTTAGATTGCTAAGTGGTTGTGGGTTTTTTACCCCAAAATGCCAATTCTATGTTCAGATATATCTCTGAAGGCAAATAATAGATTTGGAATCAGAATATCTGAATTTGAATCCCAGTTCTACCATTTATTAATTGTGTGACTTTGAACAAATCACTTTACCTCTTTGGGCCTCCATTTCCTCATCTATAAAATAATGGAGTTGAACTAGATAACCTCTGATGTCTCTTTTAATTCTAAATGTAGGATCCTAAAAATATTGCCCAGCTTACACTCAACTGCAACTATCTTCAGCAAGTTCTTAATAATCTTTCCCTCTAACAATCTTTCTTAAATGTTCCTTATAGATTTCATTCTTTTCCAAATAATCTTTCTTCCTTTTCTCATCTTCTATTCTCCATTCATCTCACTCTTACAGCCAACTGTGGTGCTCTTAAAATAATACTGAGTTTGGCATCCAGAGAGTTCTAATTACTGTACCACTTTGGATAAGTCACTTAACTCATCTGTGCCTCAGTTCCCTCATTTGTAAAGTGAAGAAATAATACCCATAGAACCTAATTACATAGTTGTTATGGGGATCCAGTGAGAGCATCTTTAAAAGTTTATAGAAGTGGTAAAACACCACACAAATGTAAGTTGTGATCTTTATCTCTACTTTATTCTTACCCTTTTCAATTTCTTACTTCTTCCCATGTCCATGGACCTAGTTAATTGTCTGATTTGCTTCTTTCATTGAGGGTCCTTCTCTCACTTAAAATTTGTTACAAAATACCTTACACTATGAAAGTTTTAATGAGTTAGCCCAGTAGAAAGAATCAGCCCCTGTCCCAGAGGCCTTGTGTGATCTGTAGGTTCTAGTCTGCTGTCAAGTCTAACAATTAATTAATTAGTCAATAAACAGTAAGCACTTTCTACATTCCAGGAGCCATAATGCTGGAGCAACAGATAGAGGGAATGAAGCAATCTACACCTACAAGGAGTTTATGTTCCAATGAGAAAGATAGCAAGTTCATATATATGTATCTACAGAATAAATATAAGGAGAATAAACACAAAATAACTGAATACAAGAAGATTTTGGAGGGAGAACATTACTAGTAAAGAACTAATCTTGAAGTAAAGAACTAAATCTTGAAGGAAGAGCAGGACTCTCTGAGGTGACAAATGCTTCTATTTGCCTAATACCAAATGCAGCTGAAATAAAGGCAATTAACACGCAGAATGGGTACATTGTAAATTCACACATTCTAACTTAAACCTCACAGCAAAAAGGTAATCCTTTTGTTCTTTCCTTACTCATATCTTCAGTTAATTCAGAAGCTATAGCAAGGTTTCTTTTTTCCACTTGGGTTTGATACACCTCCACAACTTTAACTGTGGCTACTGAGTCAGCCTACTGAGTGAGAAGAACAATTAATAGCCAACACGCACTCATATCCACACATGCAAAACAAACCAAAACACTGCCTTACCCCCAGGCCATTCATTCAACATTATCCATCTGGAATTGGCTCTAACCAACCACTCCATCCAGTTTCAGATCCAGAATTAGAGGAAATTTTCTGAAGGAACCACCCACCATTCTTAAAGTGCCATATGTGAAAAAAATGATTCCCTTTATTTTCATTGTTTGGGGAAATCACTCGAGGCAAATCATTACTACTTGAAGTCCTCTATTACCAGATGCCTTTATAATTACAAAATTATCCAATCATATTGTGGATTGAATCCATTAAAATGTCACACAAAACATGTCTGTGTAATTTTTAGACATCAACAGAAATATAGGAAATCCTCCTAGCTGTGGGCGTAATTTGTGCTTTATATACAAGCATATATGTACATATATGTATCTGTGTATGTGTATCTGAATATGTACATATTACATTTCATATATCATTATGTATCATGTGTTCTATGTACTCATATATCCATATGTGTGTATATGGAAATATATTCTGTAAAAATGGAACATATAGATATATGTGGAATGTACATGCATATACAAGTATTTATAGATACATATCCATATATATCATCTATATCATGTCTTTCCATAAACAGATATGGCCAGATTTGCAGTACAGAAAACTTAGGTTCAAATACTACCAAAAGATTAGCTATAATAAATGACCACAGAAAGGCAGACACCTGCTTTCAATGATCCAGGTAATTCTAAGACTAAAAATCACAGAGGAGAAGACAATCAAATTTGGTAAGAGAAATTTCCACCCTAGAAATTTCCCCTTGAAATCATAGGCCCAGCAGGACTTTTCCTACTCATAACAGCAATGTTACATTTTCAATGGGAGCATTTACACCTTGGAAATCAACAAACGCTACAAATCAGGACTTGATATCTTGTTTTCTGGATTTTCTAGACTTAAGAAAGTGATGGAAAAATGTGAATATTACAGCCCACACTTAAAAGTGAGCCCTACTTTACCTCCAAATCCCATCCAGTTGTAAAATATTTACTAACATACCCTAGCTAAGAATCTGTTTGTTTGAAATTAAGTGATTTGTGCTTTATTACTACAAGCCCTACACTCTATCCATTATGCCATAGCTACCTTTCTCTATACATATTTTGTTAGAATTGGGGGTGGGGGAAAGGGAAATAATAAGTCTTGACTAGAAAGATAGAGGGTAATGAGGGAATTTGACTTTTTTCTACTCCTCCTGCTCATGTGGTGGCATCATTAAAGAAAGTAAGGCTAATGGTCCTCCCTGGGAAAGTGCCACTTTGGAAGAAAAGTGTGACTAGACTGCGAGTGTGCCGATTAGCCACTGAGTGGTGTAAATGAAACCTGTTAACAATTCTGTAGCTCTTCATGGAGAAGGAGAGGTGGAAATGGCCCCCTGGGTGATCCAACCCTGCCAGTCCTTCCTAAAAACAATTACAGAATGCAAATATTTATAAAACACACACTTATTCAGCACTCTTCAGTATGCTAAAAACAAGCACTGCATTCCCAACCGAAGATGGACAAATGCTGATCTGAACAGCTTCAGTCCTACCCCCACTGCTTCTTATGCTGAAATTCAGGGAACAGAAATTGAGTATCCATAGCCTTTTTATTCCCATCAGCCTCAAGCATAAATAAAGTGTTCATTGTTTCAAATTTTCCAATGTCTTCCTATTGTGTGATTAAAGTAGGCAATGAGGAAACTAAACTGTCACTCTTTGTAGATGAAAAGATGGCCTACTTAAAGAACCCACAAAAATCAACTAAAAGACTGGTGGAAATAATTAACAACTTTAGCAAAGTTGCAGGGTACAAGATAAACCCACATAAATCATCAGCATTTCTATATATTTCCGACAAAACTCAGCAGCAAGAGTTAGAAAGAGAAACTCCATTTAAAATCACTCCAGACAATATAAAATGTTTAGGAATTTATTTGCCAAGACAAACACAGGAATTATATGAACACAACTACAAAACACTCCACACAATTAAAACTAGATTTAAAAATTGGAAAAAAACATTAACTGCTCATGAGTAGGATGAGCTAATATAATAAAAATGTCTATCCTACCTAAATTAATTTACTTATTCAGAACCATACCTATCAAACTACCAAAAAACTTTTTTTATTAATTAGAAAAAAATAACAAAGTTCATCTGGAAGAAAAAAGATCAAGAATATCAAGGAGAAAATAAGGGTTTAATGAAAGGGACAACATGAAAACAACTATGTACAAAACAAGTTTATAGACAGGATAAATTGGAGATAATCAATAGAGGGGAGACACAACATTAAAGGGGATCCAGAAAGGCTTCTTGTAGAATTGGGTTTTTAGCTGGTACTTGAAGTCAGAGAAGCCAAGAGATGGAAATGATGAGGGAAAATATTATATGCATATAGTAAAGTCAATGAAAATGCCCAGAGTCTGAAGATGAAGTGTCTTGTGAGAGGAATGACAAAGAGGTCAGTGTCACTGGTTAGCAGAAAAAGAGGGGAGGAGCTAGTAAGATATAAGGTAGGATGGAGACAGGTTACAAAAGGCTTTGAATTTCAAATGGATGATTTTAAATTTGATGCTGGAGTTTATTAAATAAATGGAGATCAGTCAAATTTTTACTTTAGGAAGATTAATTTGACAGCCAAGTGGGAGATTGACTGAAATGGAGAGAAATTTGAAGCAGGAAGACTGACCAGAATAGATTTAGGGCTGAAAGGATCCTGAGAAGGACCTGAAAGGGTCCTACTTCAACCTCCTAATTTCATAGATGAAGAACTATGGCCCAGAGAGATGAATAACTTGCCCAAGATCACACAGGAAATAAGGAGGAAAGACAGATTTGAGTCTTGGACCATATTCACACAGTAGATAGCGTGCTTGACCTGAAGTCAGGAAGACCTAAGTTGAAAATTAACATTTACTAACTGTGACCAGAGGCAAGTTGCTTTACCTATCTTTGCCTCAGTCTCCTTATCTGTAAAATGGGGGAATACAACAGCACCTACTTCTCAGAATTGTTGGAAAGGATTAAGTGAGAAAATATTTGTGGCAAATGATTCCATATTCTAGCCTCTATGATAAAATGAATTTGAATCCAACATTCTTCTAGGTTCTCAGGAACTTTAGGCCTTAATTCAGTTGGAAGGCCATTAAGTCAAAATACAAATGTAGAACTATTAGGGATATTAGAAGACTCTCTGAGAAGCTAATGGGGGCATTTAGTTCATTTCAAAAGTGTGTATTAAGATTCTATTTCATGGAAGGCATAGTTCATGGTCTCAAAGCTGCTTACATTTTACTGTGAGGGATTACAAATGCACCATGGTCAGTAAGCCCCAGGTAATATGAAGAAAGAATGTTGGAAGAAAAACAACCATTAAGGGGAATGGAAGATCAGGCTAGGTTTCAGAGAGGAGGTAGCAACCAAGCTACCAAGTTTGGGATATATGGGATATTCAGAAAGGTCTAGTACCTCTGCTGTGAGGTCCTTTTACAGGGCTACATAACCATTATCACTGTTCTCTTATTACCCAGCTCTCAACTATGGCTCCAAGCATCTGTAGCATGCACAGTGACTAAATCCTGGCAAACCATCTCAGCAGGTTGGCTAGACCAGGTTGAGGATAGCAAAGGGGCCACAAACTTCTTGGTGAGTTATGGGAATGTCTACCCCAAACATGTGAAGACTTCCTCCAGTGGAATAGACAGATGAAAACAATTTATTCCAATGGCCAGAAGGCAACTAAGGCAGGATCTATGGAACACTCAGAGCTTGATCAGACATTGAAGATACTATGGTTAACCACTGCATCCCAGGTCATCACTCATAATCCTGACTTTTGTCCTGCCACTGGACTTTAGTGACTCTGGAAGATAGTAAGGCTGATGACTTAGTGTAATTCTGCCTCACTTAAATCTAAGTCATGTACAAGCCAAGATATCACCCTGTGAAGCTATTGGTCCTCTTCAAAAATGAAGGAACAACATCAGCACCAAAGTTGAAACTTGAAGAAAAATTAAAAAGGAAAAAAATCTAAATCACTTCAGGACATAGGCTATTATGACAGTCTATCCTTCCCCAATTCTATTTTGTGTTGATTTTTCCTGACTATAATAAAAATTAAATAAGAAAACAAAGTAAAAATGGGATACATGGTAGAATTCTAGTGTGAGAAAGGTTAAGTAGAGCCAATAAAGACCAGTGGTCTAGGTTTAAAAACTGCAAATGTCAGCATAGCTCCCTGGTGCCATGGGGAATTTGGGGAACTGATCCTGGTTTTCCAAGAAGATGAGAAAGAGCAGAATTCCCTCAATTAGGGGAGCTCCAGGAAAGTCTTGGACTAAGATAAGGACTACAGGGAGGGACACAGCAGTGAGCAAAGAGCCCTTAGAAAATGTTTTATACTTAGCATTTAGGCATACCATAAAGAAAAAGGGATCAAATTACATCACCTAGCTTCATGCAGTCCTAGAGCAAACATTCAATTACACCAATGGTAGCTACAAGAATTATGGCTTCCATCTGAAAAATTACAAGTAGGTCCTTACATTCTAGAAGCTGTAACAAAATGAAATTACTGATTAAAGTGCTCAATGTGGTTGATTGCAATATGGAATAATTGCAATAATCACTGATGTGGATTATACCTCCTACCTTCCCTCCCTGCCAACCCCATCTTCTTCCTATCTTCTGATTGCAACATTCTCTTTTTATCTAAATATGTGGCTTTCTTTGTGGTTCGTTGACACATTGTGCACAGTTCATTATGTACTCTGAATGGTATAATCATTAATATCTGTTGTTGAGCAAATTGTGGCTCCAATCATAGGATGAATAGGAAGAGTTATTGTCTTGAATCATAGTGCACTTTGAAAAAATCTCATGGTTAGTAGGTAGACAGGCAGTTAGCCATCTAGAATTGCCAGGATTACAGGGTATGACTTGATATTTACATTATTGATATAATGGACATATCAGAAAATGTCCATTCAAATGAGTAGTATCCTTGAAAGTAGTCAGCCACCTTGGGAGTTCATATACTTCTCTCAGTGATGCTGCCTTTGCTCAGAACACACTGGGCATTTCTCTCTGGGGACTTCATCAGAGTGGTTCTGAAGTGGCCTTTAACTCTATAGATTTAAGCTCTGGATTTGGGAATCAAAAATGATGTGTCAAAAAATGCATCCCCCATTCAATATGCTCCATTGTCTCTCTTTTGCTTCTTAGAACAAACATAAACTCATCTGTTTGGCAGGTAGAAGCCTTCACCATTTGTCTCCAGGCTACGTGTCCAGGCTTATAACACTTCTCTAGACTCACTTGATAGACCACCTAAATTTCCCTTGCTTTTACTCACCCAGCATCTCATCCCCAATCTCATTAACCCAGGTCTTTGCACAGGTAGGTCCACATACTTGGGAATATTCTGCCTCATCACCTCTGCCTCTAAAAAGGCCTACCTTCTTTCATGGTCCATCTAATGTGTCCCTTTATCTATATGAGGCTTTTCCTGGTTCTAGTGTATCCTGCTTCACAACTGGCTTCCATTCATTGTGCATGTATAATGCATATGCATATACATACATGTAACATGTATAAATAAGTAGTTTTATATTTGTGTATTAAATTAGTATATATTTCCATATTAAATATAACATGAATATATGGTTTAATATTATTTATTTTATATATTATTTCTATTAATATACAATTGAATATCATATATTTAATATGCTTGGGGTTTATCTATTTAATATATTATATAAGTATATTACATATTTATATGTATTACACATAGACACTTTTATATGTAGCTTTCCCCAGGAGAATGTAAGCCACTCAAGGGGAAAGACTATTTCTTTTATTTTTGTCTTTGTCGCTTCAGCATCTATCATAGTGCTAGACACATAATAAGTACTTCTTAATTGCCTGATTGGGGTGTCTTGGTCTGATCACCCACTTCTTTCACCAGAGTTGGATTCAAAATATTTGTAGATAGATCAAAAACTCAGATCCATTTTGAAAGAAAACTCTTTTGGTCACCCTCAAAAAGTGATCAAAGGGACTGCTAGCTAGGAGCACAATGTTCTGCAGGAATGTGTTGCTGTGTTTATACCACCCCTTTGTTTTGTCTCTGTCTGTTCTCCATCTGCTCCAGAGTATTCTCTGACTGACTAAACATAGCATACATTGAGAGCAGTCTTAGAATGCAACCAAGTTAGGTATGGAGGAGACCTAACTCCAAAAAAACAATAACTAAAAAAAATCTGATGCACTCCAGGGAATATGGAATTTGCACATCAGAGTTTGTATCCCCCACACAAGACTGATGAATAAAGGGTGCTCAACTACTTGACCAGCAAGGTTTGGGTTCTGAAGGGATAGTCATCAGTGACAGGCTGTAAAGCAGCTGCTAGAGTACATCTGAGGGATAGCTGCTCCCAGTGGCAGGTGAAACCCCTGAGAAAATATAACTAAGCAACAAATCTTATTTGATGAGTTCTTGCTGTGTTCAGAGTGATAGGTCCTATATCCTATATGAAATAAACTTTAAGCAAGTCAGAATCCTGGCTATAAGGAGCTTGGAGGAAAATTGCAATCCAAAATAGGGAGCAATGATATACAATGTTACATGAGAACAGAGAGGCAAATGTGTTCTAGTAGTTGGAGAACCAGCCTTAGGAAGATGTGGTTTAAAGTCCTCCCTCTGATATACACCATGGGCAGGTCACTTAATCCCCCAGGAACCCAGTAGACTCTAAAGTTGCCTCACCAGAAAATTCCTAGACTGGAGGTATAAAACACAAGCTTAAAACCCACCATACTCCCAAGCATAGCCAAAACTGGATCATAGTTAACAAAACAAATATAATAATACATAGGTAATATTACACTTTAAAACTAATTTAATATGTGACCCACAGGGATCCTTTTGTATAGATTAGTGGCCCTGCTTCTATTTGCATTTCTCTCCATTGTCCTATATCAAAGAAGTCAAAGTTTGGAAACAACCCCTACCTCCCTTCTCAGATGATGTAGTTCTTTGGAATGACAGTCAGGAAGATGCATGTTCAAATCTAGCCTCTGACACTTATGGTTGTATTATCTTGGGCAAGTCACTTAACCTCTGTCTTCCTCCATTTGCTCAACTATAAAATGAAGAATTATACTATCTACCTCCCAGAGTTATAGTGAGGATCAAATGAGATATTTGTAAAACACTTAATGCAATGTCTGGCAGATAGTAGATACTTAAGAAATTCTTGTTTAATTCCACCTTCTTCCCCCCACCAAAAAAAAAAAATCTGCTAAGTAAACCATCAAGGTGTACATCCTGTCTTATTGAATTTGAATATTATACAAATAGAGAACCAACAAAGACTTTTGAGGAGACATAAACTCATGATGATTTCTTCCTACTGAAGAAGGTAGAATGACTGGTAATGAGGTTGAGATCTAAATGGATAAAGATAATAAAGGAAGATGTCCTCCTACTTGTCCAGAACTTCCTACATTCTCTGGTTGCAACTGGCTTATCACTTGTGTAGTATAGTGGGTGGACCCACCAATTAGCTGTGACAAAAATAAGCTGCCTAGCCTGCTATGACCCACCCTTCTCTCTCAATCTCCCAACTTCAGCACTGCCCTGTTCTCCTATAGCTGTCTGTCTCATCACTTCTCCTTCACTCTTGTTACCCAGCCAAATCCCTGCAGCTCCAAGCAGAAGGGTAGGGCAGGTGCAGAGTGAAAAGGGTACTATAAATATAGGGCTCAACATATAAAGTCTCAAGAGAGAAACATATATAGATAGTGCTCTTATTTTTATAATTTTGGCTTAGTTCTCTATATATTTAAGGAATGGGACCTTCATCAGAGAAATCTGTTTTAAAACCTCCCCCCCTTCAAATTTCTACTTTCCTTTTATAAAAAAAGATCTTACCTTCCATCTTAGAATCAATATTGTTTATTGGTTCCAAGGCAAAGAGCAGTAAGGGGTAGGCAATGGGGTTTAAGTGACTTGCCAGGGTCATACAGCTAGGAAGTATCTGAGGCCAAATTTGAACCCAGGACCTCCTGTCTCTAGGTCTGGCTTTACTGAACTGTCTACCTGCCCACTCCTACATTCCTTTTTATTTTCTTTGTATTCATTTTGTTTGTGCAAAACCTTTCTAATTTCATATGATCAAAATTATCCTTGTTGCCTCCTATGAGCCCTTTTATTTCTGACTTGGACATGAACTTTTCCCTTATCCATAGATTTGACAAGTTGTTTTTTTTTCCATCTCCCCTCACTTGTTTATGATATTATCCTTTATATATCATCCATGTACCATTTGGGATTTATTTTAGTATGTGGTGTGAGATGCTATTTTATGTCCAGTTTCTACCAAGTTGCTTTACAGGTTTCTTAGAAGTTCTTTGTCAGATAGTGAGTTTTGCCCCAAAAGCTTAGATCTTTGTTTTTTCAAATACGAGGTTAGAGCAGTCATTCACTTCTATATGTTGTATACCTAATCTACACTGATCAACCACAAGTTATCTAGTATCATATTGTTTTGATGATTACCAATTTGAAGTATAGCTTGAGATCTGGCATTACTAGGCTGCCTTCCTTCACTTTTTCCATTGATTCTCTTGATATTTTTTACTTTTTATTCCTCCAGATGAATTTTGTTATAATTTTTCTACCTCTAAAATAATTATTTGATAATTTTATTAGCATGGTATTAAATAAGTAAATTAATTTAAGTAGTCATTTTTATTATATTAGCTCAATCTAACCACTAGCAATTAATATTCCTCAAATTCTCTTCATTGGTGAGAAAAATGATTTGTAATTATGTCCATTGTGTATGTTGACAGGTAGACTCCCAAAGTAGTTTATGTATTATCTGCAGATATTTTATATGGGGTTTTCCTAACAATCTTTTCCTGATGGACTTTCTTGGTAATATATGGAAATGCTGATGATTTATGTGGGGCTTATTTTATGTCCCGCAACTTTGTGAAAGTTGTTAACTATTTTGACTAGTTTTTAGCTGATTCTCTAAGGCTCTCTAAAGATATCATCCTATTATCTGAAAAAAATATGATCATTTTATTTCCTCATTGCCTATGGTTATTTGTTCAATATTTTCATATCATTGCTAGAGCTGGCATTTCTCATCCAATAGAAATAGCAATGGTGATAAATGACGACCTTGCTTCACCCCTGATCTTATTGGAAAGGCTTACTTAGGATGAAAAAATGAATCCTGAGACATAGTAACATTATTTGAATTTAAAATGCATATTTTCAGGTGCTGGAACCAATTATCTTATTTTACAGAAAGATAGCTTACAATAGTGCAAATCCAAATACATTTGGCATCATGGGATTCATTATTCACACTAATTGAGACCTTATTGTACAAACTGCTCCATGTGGCAATTCAAACCTTTCAAAATCTGTTTCTAGGAGACAGTAGATATGTACAGTAGAATTGTCATCATATCTAGAGTCAGGAATACCTGAGTTCAAATCCCTCCTCTGGTTCTATTTAACTATGTGATACATAACACTGAACAATTTCCTTTATCTCCTATGACAAATGAAGAAGTTGGACTTATTAAAGTCTTAGGTTACTTCTTTTTTAATTGAATAATTTTATTTAATTTATTAATTTATAATATTTTCCAAGGTCACATGATTCATATTCTTTCCCTCCTCTCCTCTCCCCCTCTCCTGTAGCTGACAAGAAATTCCACTGGGTTTTACATGTGTCATTGATCAAGATATTTTCCATATTATTGATATTTGCACTAGGGTGATCTTTTAGAGTCTACATCCCCAATCATATCCCCATTGAACCATGTGATCAAGCAGTTATTTTTCCTTCTGTGTTTCTACTTTCAGAGTTCTTTCTCTAGATATAAATAATGTTGTTTCTCATAAACTCCTCAGAATTGTCCTGGATTGTTGCATTGCTCTTAGTAGAGAGGTTCATTACTTTTGATTGTGCCACAGTGTATCAGTGTCTGTGTATAAGGTTCCCTGGTTCTGCTCCTTTCTCTCTGCGTCACTTCCTGGAGGTCATTCCAGCTCACATGGAATTCCTGCAATTCATTATTCCTTTCAGCACAATAGTATTCCATCAACAACATGTACCACAATTTCTTCAGTCATTCTCCAATCAAAGGGCATCCCCTCATTTTCCAATTTTTTGCCACCACAAAGAGCACAACTATGAATATTTTGGTACAAGTCTTTTCCCATATAATCTCTTTGGTGTATGTAAACCCAGCAGTGTTATGACTGGATCAAAGGGCAAGCAGTCTTTTAGCACCCTTTGGGCATAGTTCCAAATTGCCCTCAAGAATGGTTAGATCAATTTACAACTCCACCAACAATGTATTAATGTCCTGACTTTTCCACATTCCCTTCAGCATTTATTACTTTCCTTTGCTGTCATGGTAGCCAATCTGCTTGCCTCAGAGTTGTTTTGATTTTAATTTCTCTGATTGTGAGATATTTAGAACATTTTTTCATGTGCTTATTAATAGTTTTGACTTCTTTATCTGAAAAAATGCCTATTCATGTCACTTGCCCATTTATCAATTGGGGAATTGATTTAGCTCCTTATAAATTTGAGTAATTAGACCTTTGTAAGAGTTTTTTTTGTTATAAAGATTTTTCCTAATTTGTTTCTGCTCTTCTAATTTTGGTTGCATTGGTTTTGTTTGTACAAAAACTTTTTAATTTAATATAATCAAAATTATTAATTTTACATTTTCTAGTTTTTTCTAGCTCTTGCTTGGTCTTAAAATCTTTCCTTTCCCAAAGATCTAACAGGTGTATTCTACGTTCACCTAATTTACTTATAGTTTCCTTCTTTATATTCAAGTCATTCACCCATTCTAAATTTATCTTGGTGTAGGGTGTGAGATGTTGATCTAAACCTAATCTCTCCCATACTATTTTCCAATTTTCCCAGCAGTTTTTGTCAAATGCTGGATTTTTTCTCATCAAAGCAGGGCTCTTTGGGTTTATCATACATAATCTTGCTCAGGTTACTTACCCCAAGTCTATTCCACTAATCTTCCCTTCTGTCTCTTAACCAGTACCAAATTGTTTTGATGACCACTGCTTTATAGTACAGTTTAACATCTGGTACAGCTAGCCCCCCCTTAGGTTACTTTTTGATTGAGATCTATGGTGTACAGTACATTCATAACTGAAATCTAAGAAACTTAAGTAATTTGCTCAAGATCATAGAGTTAAGTAAGAAATCTCAGTGTTAGAGTTTGAATTCACATCCTCTGAGCTCTTTCTCTGGTGTCATGAAGCCTCCTTCAGTCATGTATACAAGTTGTTTTCCCTTAATAGAATGTAAGTTCCTTGAGGGGGGATGCTTTTATCTTCTTGGTATCTCCTGCATCTAGCACAGTGCCAAGGTGGGTATCAAATGCTTATCTTATTTAATTGAATTAATGTTTTTCAACTTCCCTCTACTGCAAGCCATTCACTGTACTATTTTTTTCTTACAAATAGGCTTTTCTTCCTCCCCTTCTATTCATTCTTGTTCCAAGAAACATTGCCCTCACCCTAAATCCTACCCAAGGAAGCAGGAATGTCATCTGTTATAATTAAACAGGTAACTCAGATACCAACAGTGGTCTTGCTAGTGGCACAACAAAATATCCCCATGTACCTTGCTGTTAATAAGTTCAGTAACATAGAAATCTGATCAGAGCTCAGTTGGACAATAAGCTTGAGGGTACAAGGAAAAATGATTTATTTTCACTATCAACAGCAAAGGCTCATTTAGACAAGGAACTGACCTCAGGTATTTGAACTGGAGACATTTATGGATATTCTTCTAAATACATTTGCCTTTGGCAATGGCATAATGAAAAGGAAAACCACCACAAGCAATCTTGGCACTAACAACAATCAACATAAATGATAACCTTAGATAAACTACATAATTCAAAATGCAAACACAAGTAATTCTGAAAAATAACAAAATCACAGAATCTCAGAATTTTGGAATTAGAAAGGATCTCAACTGTCATCTGGTCATACACATATCCAAAAGGACTTTCCATATAACATATCTGAGAACTGGTCATCCAATATTTGCTTAATGATCTCTAAAGAGGTCTCTAATAAGACCTCTAATCTTCCAAGACAAAGCATTTCACTTATTGTCAGTTCTAATAATTAGGAGATCTTTTCCTGGTATCAAACCTGAATATACCTCTTCATAATATCTACTCATTGTTCCTGACTCCATTCACTGGAGTTAAATAAAAAAAGTCTACTCTCAATTCCACATTACAACTCTTCAAATTCTTAAACTGAGTCTTCTCTACTCCAGGTTCACCAAACCCAAGTCCTTCAACCTATTCTTATATGGCATCAATTATAGACTTTTACTACACTTTTTCTTTATCAGATCCTTTCTGATTAAATCTTCTTATAATTGGTTATTATAGTGACTGTTACACAGTTGAAGGAGCGCAAATGAAAAAATTTGATGCCTTTTAACTTCAGTGCTTTAGAACAATCTAATTTTTTCTGAATCCCAGAATCTGAGTATTACTGAGTATCTCAGCATTCATATAATCCAATCAATACTCAATATACATTATACCCAACAAGCTTCTACTTGAGGACCTCCAAGAAAGAGGAAGACACCGTTTTTATATATGTCCAATTGTTTTCCCTGACATAAACCCAAAATTTCTCTCTGTAACTTCTACCTGTTGTTCTTAGTTCAAGCTTCTGGAGTTAATTAAACATGACAGCCTTTTAAATAGAGTAAAAGAGCTAACATTTTCCCCTTGAGTCCTCTTTATATCAAGTTAATCATGCCTGACTCCTTCAATTGATCTTCATATGATAGACTCAAGACCCTTCATCATCTTGGTTGCCCTCTTCTAGACAATCTCTGTTTTATCAATATATTTTTTAAACCACGGTATTTTGAACTCAATACAATATTCTAGATGAGATCTGATGAGGGCAAGATACAGTGGAATTTCACTTCTCTATACTTGGAATCTATTCCCCTCTTAATGCAGGCTGGGACCTCATTAGCTTTTTTGGCTCCAATCCTCCATGCTTATAGCTATGATGGAAATTAATCAAGTGTGGTGGACTTTGATGTAACTTCTATTTTTTCCACTTTCATTTTAAGGGTTTCCTTTTAAGACTGAGGCCAAGGGAGGGCAGGGTTCTGCCATCTCTGGAAACATTGTTTATTTTTCTTATCATTAAGGGATTTTGCCTAGTGGCCTTTGTGGTAGCAATCCCAATCTGCTTTCCATGTTTGATTTTTCCATCCATATAATCAATTTAAGAAGTTGTTACAGTCTGGAGAAATTACTAATGTCCAATCAATTTGGGGGCTGGATGATTTGTTTTGGTTTAGTTTTTTTTTTTTCCTTGATGAGTTTTGTACCTTTCTTAGTGAAAGCATTTGATGGGATGATGATTTTCATTTTTTTAAGTGCACAAAAACATTTATGTGTATTATGTTGAACACTAGACCAATGCAGGATTGAAATATATTATTCCCTTTAATACTATAATATCTCCTAATGCAAATTATCTAGGAATATCCCACTTATCTATGGCAAAATGTAAAACAGCCTGAGTCATAATTGACGTCCGTAATGCTTGGATTGCCTAGGTGCTATTTAAAGCTCTGAAAGAACACGTAGTTCACCAACTCAGGGAGGAAAGACCCTTGCAAGTCCTTACTCCACAATGATTCCATTAAAGTGGATTCTCTTGCTACTTTTAACATCATAAATGAGTAGGAGACATAGGAGGTGATGATAGAGAAATATATCACTATATTTGGGTCAGAACGATAACTGACATTTATGAGAAACAAGAGTAACACAAAAATGCATTCATGTTAAGTAAATGGCAGATACTGGGCCTTCAAATAAAGAATTTAATTATGAATTCATTTGGAGAAGAAACCCCAGGACCCTGCCCAGGGTAGAAAAATGGAGTTAAAATGAGTAAATATCTTACTTTAAGGCAATCTATATACACACACATATACACATACATACATACACACATACACACACAACTATGGAAAATTAGAGACTGTGATTTTAATACAGTCTGGTAAAAAAAGGAATCCACTTCTTTTTGAATAGCTAGAGATTTTATCAATCAGAACATATATTGGGAAGCAGCAAAATATAACAGAGGATCATTGGATTCATCATATCTCCTTGCAGGGCCTTTGTTTTCTCAACTGTAAAATGAGAGAATTGCACTGCGGAACCTCTATAGTCTTTTGGGTTCTACTGTATTTAGGTATATATTTTAAAGGACAGAAGCAAAGTTATATGCAATGGCTGCATTTTCTTCAGGCTGTTACTTTTACTATGAATCTTCTGACTAGTAGAAAGAATAATTTTGTTCTTGTTAACTTCAAGTGGATTGCTCTTAATGAGAGTAATATCTCCTTGTTCCCCTATTACTCTACCTTTTCATGCTATTGTTCCTTTCAGTACTTGATCTCATTATAAGTTGACAGTTTTGTTTCTGAGGCATTAGCATTTGGTATTTTGCTTTTGTTTGTGTTGAACCTTCACCACTTCATCAATAACCTGATATTTTAACCTCTATTATTATGAAGTTGATACATGATAAACACAGATTTTTTCTTTATTCTCTCCTTCCATCATCATCTATCTCTTCTTCTATTTTTCTTACACATGGTCTCAAGGGCTAAAAATACACAGCAGCTGTAGGTGCTGCCAAAATACTTTGAGAATGAGTAATCCCACTTGCCAAAGAAGCGAAGTGTGAGGGTCCTGAAATAATTTCCTCTGAAGTGAATGAATCAATTCACGTAGCACAGGCAGGAAGAGAGAAACCTGACCTCATATATGGAGCCATAATCTCATGGCAAGAAAAAATCACTAGGTCAGCTCAACATTAAGGTTGGAAAGAATTAGTGTTTGTCACTCAAATAAATCTCTCTCCTAGCCATTTCTGCTTCCTGGGACAAATGTCTTGTATATTCCAAGAGCCAGTGACTCCAAACATCCTCACTCCTTTCTTAATATTTACTTTACATTTGCCATTGCATTTTCAGTGAGGAATTTAGATTTCTCTGATTACATATTGGAGATAAAAGGGGGTTGGACCAAACAGTGAGGTGTTTAGACCAATCACTTTACTGCTATTACATTCTTCCTTATAAAATTATAGGGAGATAAATAAAGCATTTGAAGAGAAGAGTCAAGGATTTGGAAATGGGAAATATGAGTTAAAATTCCAGCTTGTCACTTTTCTGTCCCTGCGAAAGTCACTTCAATTCCATGGATTTCATTTTCCTCATTCATTAGGATGTGGATTGAAGATTTTTATTTGGCCCAACAGTACTACTACATACACAAAAGGATAAAAAGAAAAAAATTCAAATATGTGACAATATTTATAGCAGATCTTTTTGTGGTGGCAAAAATGTAGAAACTGAGAGGATTCTGATCAACTGGAGAATTGATTCAACAACATATGAGATATAAACATAATAGAATATCACTGTATTTTAAGAAATGATGAAAGAGATGGTTTCAGAGAAACCTGAGGAGATTTCTGCAAGAACTGAAGAAAGTGGCACAGAGTAAAGTCATCAGATCCAGGAGAACAATTTATGAAATAACAGTATTTTAAAGACAAACAGCTCTAAAAGATATAAAAACTCTGACACATTCAATGACCATCCACTACCTCAGAGGCCTCGAAATGATGTATGCTATCCTCCTTCTGACCAAAGAGATGCAAAATGAGGTAAACATTTTTAGACATGGCTAACATGGGAATTAGTTTTTGCTTGACTATGTTTAAGTGCTGCAATGGTTTTTTGTTTGTTTTCTTTTTACTTCAATTTGAATAAGGGGAAATGAGGATAAAAATGTTTATGAATTTAATTTTTTTATTTATACAATACAATGAAGGAGTTGGAGCAAATAATAGATAAATTCCCTTCCCATTCTGACAATCTCTAATTCTTTGATTCAACCCCACCTTCCCATCCATATCCCTAAGCTCCCAAATCAGGAGCCTTGTGCTTCACAATCAGCTCCTACAAACTTATCTGCCCAGATCTCTTTCTCAGTCTTTCCTGAAGGATTTCACAATGACCTTCAAGTGTTTGATTGACTGGGTCAAGAATGAGAAACTCCCTAAATAAAAAAAAAAGTCTAAGGCAAGGACTTTCTTCTATTTGCTTTGCCAAACTACTGATCTTTCTTCTTTTTGATGAGAAGGAAGCCCTTCAGAATCCTATTAGCACCTTTTCAAGATCTCTAGTTCTCCTCCCCATTTCCACCTCATCTGACCAGGCTCTGAGTCTCAATCACCATCACTCCAGATAAGATTGATTTTTGTATATATGTATGTCATTTTTAGTAAAGTACATTTAAGACTTGTGAGACTAGGAATAGACTCTAACTATGTATTTTTTTAAAAGTTTATTTATTTTAGGGTTTTTTCATTTTATTTTTATTGTCATGCAAAATGTATTTCTACATTGGTCATTGTTGTAAGAGCAAAATCAAAATCCCCCCCCCCTAATACCATATATACAGTGGTATGAAAGACAACTCCAGCAGTTCTTTCTCTGGAGGTAGATAGCATTCCCTGCCATAAGTCTTTCAGGATTGTCCCAGATCATTGCATTGCTGATAACAGCCAAGTTTTCACAGATAATCACCATCCAATATGGCTGTTATTCTCACAGTTCTGTTTATCTCACTCTGTATCAGTTCCTGCAGAGTTTTGCAGATTTTCATCAAATCATCTTGCTTATCATTTCTTATATCACATTTGTATTCCATCACCAACATGTACTACAGTTTGTTCAAGTTTTCCCCATTTGAGGGACAGCCTCTCAATTTCCAATTCTTTGTCACTATAAAAAGAGCTGCTACAAATATTTTTTAACAAGTAACTCCTTTCCCCTCTTTTATTATCTCTTTGGAACACAGACCTAGTAATGATATTACCCACTCAAAGGATATGTAGAATGTTTGGATCACTTCACAACTCTTCCAGCAATGCGTTAATGCCCCAATTTTGCCATATCCCCTCCAACAATTACCACTTACCTTTACTGCCATATTGATCAATCTGTTAGGTATGAGGTGGTACCTCAGTGTAGTATTAATTTGCATTTCTCTGATCAAGAGTGATTCTATACATGTATCTTAACCCTACAAAAATGACATGTTTCTTTCAACTTGCAGATTCTCTACTTTTCATCTGTACTTTTATTTGGTTTGAACTCTAAGATGCCACTCTCAAAATAAGATAATCATTTGAAATTTCATCCTCATACTAATAACAGCTTTGGACCCTCAACATCTTTCCAGCTCCATAAGCCTCATCTCCCAAGATTTGTACTTTCTGAGTAGCTCTCTACTTTCCATCTGCAGCTTTTGATCCCATCACTTAGAGCATTGCCTGGCACAGAGCAGCTTGCTTAATTAATATTTATTGAATTGAAATGGATTGAGGGCCCTCCAGAAAAGGTTTGGTTAAATCTTCTCTGGACTTCCTCTTCTCCTGTTTTGTAAAGATGAGGAACTTAAAGCACAGAAAGGTTAAATGACCCTTGCCTAGGGTCACATAGCCAGGAAGTATCTGTAGCAGAATTGAATTGAAGTCCAGACTTTTGTGACTTCAAGTGTAGTGTTCTCACCCTTTTTTCACCTAGTAGCCCATGCCAGGAATTACTCTGATGAAAATGTCATATGATTTCTCTCTAATTTTCTGTCCAACATTGGAGAATTTAACAGCATAAAATAATCAGTTACATTTTCAGATAGCTCTCATTATTAGAAAATCCTTCGTTAATGTCAAGCCAAAATTTACCTCCCAATAACTTCTAAACCTTGATACTAGTTCTGCCCTCTGGAAAAAAGAAGAATAAATTCAGCATCTTTCCATGACTACTCTTTAAATACTCAAAGAGAACTATCACTCAGTCTACTCCCCATACTACTATCCACACCAAATAGTCTCTAAATTAAATTTCCTTAATTTTGTTGTCTCTTTTTAGAACACTTACAATTCTGAACACTTGAAAGCATTTTTGTGAAATATATTATGGGAATATGAGTTACCACTTTTTAAAAATATATTACAATTTGTAAATATTCTCTTAAAACTGTGATGACTTGTATCAGACACAAAATTTCAGATGTGATCTGACTGGTGCAGAAAACAATAGGAATAAGTGCTTCCCTCAGTCTATATGCTCTAATTTCACCTAAAATTGAAATTATCTATTTAAAAAAATGCTTTACAGCAACTACATGCAGTTAAATCTCCTACTTGTCATAGTTTAAAGTAAGTTACAAATACTTTATAGGCCATGATAATGAGAAACTTCAACACTTGGTGCACTGAATTGACTGGCTCTCCCACCAAAAAAAAAAAAAAAAGATAAATGCAAGACCCAGGAATGGGCTTTGTGATTAGAGACTTAGCTTCACTAAATTAAAAAGGGGTCATTGTCTACAACTAACCTACCAAATAATGATCTGAGTTGGGGCTAGATTGTACCCCATAATCTTTTTTTTACTAACAGGTGAAGAGACTGAGAACTTCATTGAGAACTACATCTTCATGAATCCTTGAATATTTTGAGGAATTGTAGTGATAAGCAGGCAAATAACATTTTTGGCCTCTTTTGAGTTTGTGTTTAACCAAAATCCAAAGACTGTTTTAATTTTCCTGAACAATCTAGTATGTTTATAATGGATAAATAGTTGTTCAATAAATCTGTGGTGACCAAAAGAGCACTCTAAGCCAGTGTAGATCACAATCTATCTATTTATTCTGTGTGATTTTTTTCCATAGCTTTTCAGTATTCCTCTAAGGAAGAATCATCCATCCAGGACACTGGAAGCCTTCCTCTGGTCCTTTTAATATCCCAAGGTATCACTGCAATATTCTGCTACCCATGATTTATCATTCTTGCTTCAAGATCTGCTCATCTTCTTTTCTGGATATATGTAACCTTTGATGGTATCTTTTATGTCATGCCTTACACACCATTGACAAAATGCTGTAGCCTACTTACACACATATCATTCATTGTTCCATCACCATTTGGATCATTTGTTTTCACATATATAAATGTAGGACTGGTTAAGGTTAATTTGTTTATATTCACATATATATTTGTATACATTTATGGATATAAAATTATACACATAGGAAGGAAAAACACACAGTGGCAGATCTTGGCTCAGCATAAGGAAAAATTTCCTCAAGAAGAGAAGCTGTCCAATAGAAGGCTGCCTCAAATTAGTAGAGATTTGCTCTCTTCTGTAGATCTTAGAGCAGAGATTGTATGACAACTTTTTGGAGGTATATGAGTTCATATGTGTGTATACTGCACATATATATATAATATGTGTAAGTATTGCATATACATCTATGGTTGCATATATTTATATGTAGACCTACAGATGTATGATTATTTATACACATACATGCATGCATTTTTCTAAATGCAAATTTTATTTTGATTCCTAATAAACTTCATATTGTTTATTTTGGTCCAAAACTAAAGGTAGCTTGGCCCAACATTGAGGTTCTTTAGGATTTCTACTAATAGACTAAAACCAAAAGTGGAATGAGTTCATTTACCTTTGCAAAGATACCACTCATTACATAAAAATAACCCCAAAAGATTACAAATGAATTGATTACACAGAACCTTGGCAAATTGGCCTAAAATAATCCCACCAATAGAATAATTACAAACCATTTTATCCTAGATTACTTTGCAGAAAAACTTTATTTCCAAAGATAGGAGTTTATTTTCACTTAATCTTGACTCTTGTTAGTTTTTAATAAAGCATAATATTTAAAATTATCTTTCTATTCTGAGAGTGTATGTAGAAATATACATGAACATGCTATTATAGATATGCTTATATAATTATAATAATAACAAAGGATGCATTTATATAGTACTCTGTTTGGCAAAGCACTTTACAAAGGTAATCTTATTTGATCATCACAATTACCCTGTAAGGTAGGTGTTATAATTAAAATAGAGACCCACAGAAGCTATATGTCTCTCCCATGGTCATAGAGTTGGTAAGTGTGCCTCGCATAGAAAAGTCAGTATGTTAAATGATAAAAACATAAAATTCAATTGAGGAGGAGAAACAATATAATTTTTGAAGAGCCATATCAATAAATATGTATTTATTAAATTAAATATGTATGTATTAAAATTTTGAAATAAGAGAAATTGTCAAATTTATCTAAAGAAAGTTAAACTATTAATACCAGTTCTTTAAAGATTCCAATAATGGCAATGTAATACCTCCCAAAAAACTCTGGAATGTTTCAGAAGAACAATCTTTTTTAAATAAGTAAACATATCAAAAAATAAGAAGCTTAATTATATCACCTCTAAAATCTCTTGTAGCTCTAAATTAATGATTCTAGGAATATTTTTAGTCTAGTTTAAGGTCCTCTTAAATAATAGTGTTTTCTCTTTGAAATTATTTCTTATTTATCTTGCACATATATGGTTTGTATGTTGTTTGTATGTCATCTTGCCAGTTGGACTCTGAGTTCTTTTAGATGGAAGACTATTTTTTTACATTTCCTTGTATCTACAGCACTTAACCCAGGAGCATAAAATAGACATTCTGGCCTGCATTAGATAATAAATGCTTGTTGACTTGTTTGCATGACTAATAAGAAGGACAAAAATTATAGCTTTTTAAAAAACATTAAATCAAGTAGGATAGAATAGAATTTAAAACAAAAGATAGAGGCTTTAATAAAAAGATTATCTTTAAAAAAAGAAAACAAAAAATATTGAGGCAGAAGAAAAAATTTAAAACAGTCTAGAACAAATAACAAAGCCATGAAAAAAGAATGCTGAAGTTAGTAAGATAACTGGAGGTCATATAACAATTATATCTCTCATAAAATATCACAAAAAAGAAAATCTGACTGCTATGCTTCAGGAAAATTACCCCAAAATACTAGAAGTAGGAAGGAAAAAATAAATCATGGGAAACCACAGAATACAATCAGAAAGAAACTGCAAGTTCAACTCACCAAGAAACACTGATGCTAAATATCAAAATAAAAAAAATTAAAATGGGCAGGAGGGAAGACATTTTTCATTTACCAAAGAAAATTCATCAGATTTTAATGGAATTGTGTATCTAATGGAATTAGTAGTAGTCTCTTGGTAACCGAGGATGACGATTTTCTTTGTGTGCTTTCATCTGTGATGTAGATGAATGTGCACAAAAAACACTTGTGTGTGAAGGAGATTTAAGTGGAAAAGTCGATGCACAGAGACAGTCCCACTCTCTCGGTGTTGGAAGCCTGGGTCCAGTGGCATGAAAAGTCTTTACACCTGGAGACTTCATCAGCTGCATTGGATGGCCGTGTTGTCCTTTGTGCTCCAACACACCCTAAGCACTCCACAGTGCTTTGCTGCATCACCTTCTCAGCCACTGAACCTTCTTATTGGTTTCTTCCCCCTGTTCTGCCGAAGTAGTCTTCACATGCTGGGTGAGCAAAGCCTTAGTTCACCAGGGGTTGATGATGACCCGATGGCTACCCTCACAAGGTTTAGCCGGCCTGTCGAAGCTGTTGCCTGGGGTGTGGCCTCTGTGCCTAGCAGCTACCAGGAGCCACAAGTGAGAGCTGAGTGTCAGGTGAGGGTCAGAGGTTGGAGAGCTGCCCTAGGAGGGCATGACAAGCCCTCCAAACCAGAGATACTACCCCTCCCTGAGAACCCACACCCCCAAGCATGGAATTAATGGAATTACATTATAGGAATTCAGAGGGAAATTGTTTAAAATGATAATCTGGAAGGAAAAGAAGGTCAATCTGCACCAAAAAATAGCATGTTATCATAGACTTACCTGAAACCTGAGTTTTGGTTTGCTGACCCAATATGAAATACTGAGGGAAAAACAGAAGCAAGGATAATGTGTATACACATACAATTGCCTTCTAGACATGATCACTCATAGACCATACAAAGTTAAACTTAGCATCAATAACTAGACAATCAGCAAAACATAAGAATTAGACTCATTTGTTCAAAAGTATTTATAGTTAAACAAGGTATTAAAAATGCAAACTGAACAAAGAAGAAATCTAAAAATCATTAGATAACAATGAAAAGGAAAGAAATGTTAGTTTTCATCTCTTTAATGTTACATAAATTTTTGAATGTGTGTTAGGATCATGTTTTTGTTTGTCAATTGATTTTTTCATTATGAACAAAATGTTTCATATATTGTCTGAAAGACATTATGTGGCAACAAATCTATGGAATAAGAGATAAAGCAAGAAAAATCATGAGGAAAATAAAAGAAAGTGGGGAAGGGGGAAAGGAAAATGTCCTCAGAGTTGGATAAACAGGGAGTCATAGATCCGAATAGAGGATAGAATTACTTCAAAAGGGAAAAGCAATGATGCCAAACGCAAGAAGGTTCTTATTCATGAGATACAGCGCACTTTGCTCTACTCTAATGACTTGATAAAGAATTAATATTCTTAAGGATAGATTCTAGATTTTCTTACAAAGGAGGAGAGCATTTTTTGGTAAGGGATCATTAAAATTAATGTAATTAAAATTAAAAAATTTAGTGAGGTGTATGGATGGACAAAGATGTTTTCTATTATGTAGAATTTTTTCCAGAGAATAAAATTATTCACAAGACTGGGAAGACTGATTTTCATTTGGTTCAAATTTTGTTTCCAAGCATTGATTGTGTCCTAAAGTTATTGCCACTGCTGTCTTCCAAATGTCCAAAGTGATCTATGACTGACAACTACTTTTTCTGTGTTTGGTTAATTTTGCAGTAGACCATCTTAGTTCTTTCAGTGTCAGTAACAAACGTTTCCACATCATCACCTTCAATCTGAAGTTCTTGTAGCATTGTGTCAAAAGAGATTTCTTTATTTTCTACTGCCATTCCCATAAAAGTTAGTACTCTTATTTTTACCATATTCTGTTCATTCAACAAGCCGAGAATCAATGAAGTCTATATTATTTTGGCAAAACTTAACATATGATGCCAATTTAGCCCTCATGAAAATGGTTGAAAGATCATGGATAAAGTCCTCCTCTAAAAACTGAACTATTAAAATAAGAAAGTGGTCAAAAGAAATGCCTTTGGATCTTAAAAAAACAAAAAACAAAACGTACCTTCTACCTTAGAATCTATACAAAGTATTGCTTAACATCACTAAGAAGAATCTGAAGCTAGGTTTGAGTCCAGGACCTCTTGTTTCCAGACCTAATGCTCTATTCTACTGAGTTATTTAGGATTTTTTATCTCACTTTGAGAGATTATGTTAATAATATATCCTTTGACATAGCAATCCTGCTTTGAGCATATACTCCATAGAAGTCAAAGATAAAAACTAACATCCAATAGATGACCAAATATTAATAGCAATGATCTTTGTGGCAGAAAACCAACCTGGAAACAAAGTTGCTACCTATTGATTGTAAAACAGCTAAAAAAAAAAAAAACCCATGGTTTAAAATGTTATTGTGTAGCAACAAATGGCAACTATAAGGAATTCAAAGAAATATGAGACTTCTATGTACTAATACGAAGTAAAACAATATGTCCATGAAAATTAAAAAGAAGCCAAAATCAAGATAATTTAAAAACAGAAAATATAAAACAACTCTTTGCATTAGTAGAAAGAAGGTGATTATTAGAGCAGATTGGGATATGCATCATCAGTTGTGACTACTCTATCTCATATTTTTACTTAATTATGTTTCTTTGCCAGTTCCTATTGGACAACTTCCCCAATTTCCATTCAAATGCTGGTCAGAGATCCCATTTCAGAAGACTAACAGCTACCACTGAGGAACTGGAAGTCTTGGCACTCACACATTCCACCCAGTGTGCTTCCCATTGATTATAATCCATTCTTAATTAGATTTTGTTAAAAGAGAATTTACTAAGGAGATAATAGTAACATGTCTCTAAACTGAAGACATTTTCCCCTTGCATCTGAGCTCTTTAGAGAAAGTGGGCTCACACATAAAGAGCTCATGTGGACAAAGAGTAAGTTCATAGCTATTAATTACAGGAAGTCTTTCTCTCTCTTTTTGGAGTCCTCATAAAATTCCTCTTTCTATGCTAGGCTCCAAAGGTCAGTGCCTATATAGAATATGGAATTTTCTCAGCATGTCAAATTTATCTGTATATGTCTTTCGGCTCTCAATACAGATGATGTCATCAGCCATTGCTTCTGGAAGATCCTGTTATTGATATTGATGGAAGTTCCATACTTTCTTGGGCTCATTCTCCCCTCCCTCTCTAAGTATCTGCCTCTTTACAGTGCTCCTGAGCCTAGAAGTTCTTAATGTGAGATATATTAGAAAAATTTGCTTCGAAATGCCTTATAGAAATTTGTTGATACATGACTAGATTTCAAGAATGAGACTAGGTAAGTAACAAATAAATTAGGAGTAGAATTTATTAATTCAGCCTTTTAAATTTTGTTGTGCAATCTCAGACTAGATGGAACAACTTTACTGGAGTTTTTCTGTCTTATTTTTTTTAAGTTATATTTTATTTGATCATTTCCAAGCATTATTCATTAAAGACATAGATCATTTTCTTTTCCTCCCCCCTACCCCCCACCCCCCATAGCTGACACGCAAATCCACTGGGCATTACATGTTTTCTTGATTTGAACCCATTGCCATGTTGATAATATTTGCATTAGAGTGTTCATTTAGAGTCTCTCCTCTGTCATGTCCCCTCAACCGCTGTATTCAGGCAGTTGCTTTTCCTCGGTGTTTCCACTCCCATAGTTTATCCTTTGCTTATAAATAGTGTTTTTTTCTCCTGGATCCCTGCAAATTGTTCAGGGACATTACACCGCCATTAATGGAGAAGTCCATTACGCTCGATTATACCACAGTGCACTAGTCTCTGTGTACAATGTTCTCCTGGTTCTGCTCCTCTCGCTCTGCATCACTTCCTGGAGGTTGTTCCAGTCTCCATGGAACTCCTCCACTTTATTATTCCTTTTAGCTGGAGTCTTTTTGCTAGTATCCTATTTAAGATTTTTGCATCTATATTTATTAGGGAGATTGGTATATAGTTTTCTTTCTCTGTTTTTGACCTGCCTGGTTTTGGAATCAGTACCATGTTTGTGTCGTAAAAGGAGTTTGGTAGAACTCCCTCTTTGCTTATTATGTCAAATAGTTTGTATAGTATTGGAATTAACTGTTCTCTGAATGTTTGATAGAATTCACTGGTGAATCCATCAGGCCCTGGGGATTTTTTCTTAGGAATCTCTTTGATGGCTTGTTGGATTTCAATTTCTGAAATGGGATTATTTAAGAATTCTATTTCCTCTTCTGTTAGTCTAGGCAGTTTGTATTTTTGTATATATTCATCCATATCTCCTAAATTGGTGTATTTATTGCCATATAATTGGGCAAAGTAATTTCTAATGATTGCCTTAATTTCCTCTTCATTGGAGGTGCTGTCCCCCTTTTCATCTTTAATGCTGTTAATTTGCTTTTCTTCCTTCCTTTTTTTTAATTAGATTGACCAGTACTTTGTCTATTTTGTTTGTTTTTTCAAAGTACCAGCTTTTTGTCTTATTTATTAAATCAATAGTTCTATCACTTTCGATTTTATTAATTTCTCCCTTAATTTTTAGGATTTCTAGTTTGGTTTTCTGCTGGGGGTTTTTAATTTGACCTCTTTCGAGTTTTTTTCATTTGCATTTCCAATTGATTGATCTCTGCTCTCCCTAGTTTGTTAATATAAGCATTCAGGGATATGAATTTACCTCTGATTACCTCTTTGGCTGCATCCCAAAAGGTTTGGAAGGATGTCTCGCCATTGTCATTTTCCTCGATGAAATTATTAATTGTTTCTATGATTTCTTCTTTAACTAAACTGTTTTGGAGTATCATATTGTTTAATTTCCAATTGGTTTTAGATTTGGTTTTCCATGTACCATTACTAATCATTATTTTTATTGCCTTGTGACCTGAGAAGGCTGCATTCATTATTTCTGCTTTTCTGCATTTGTGTGCTATGTTTCTGTGACCTAATGTATGGTCAATTTTTGTGAATGTGCCATGTGGTGTTGAGAAGAAGGTGTATTCCTTTTTATCCCTATTTATTTTTCTCCATATGTCTATTAATTCTAATTTTTCTAAGATTTCATTCACTTCTTTTACCTCTTTCTTATTTATTTTTTGATTAGATTTATCTAAATTTGATAATGGTTGGTTTATGTCTCCCACTAATATGCTTTTACTGTCTATTTCTTCCTTCAATTCTCCTAGTTTCTCCATTAGAAATTTGGGTGCTATATTATTTGGTGCATACATGCTGATTAATGATATTTCCTCATTGTCTAGAGTCCCTTTTAATAAAATATAATTACCTTCCCTATCCCTTTTGATCAGGTCTATTTTTGCTTTGGCTTTATCAGATATCATGATTACCACTCCTGCCTTCTTTCTGTCAGTTGAGGCCCAGAAGGTCTTACTCCATCCTTTAATTCTGAACTTGTGGATGTCAACCTGCCTCATGTGTGTTTCTTGAAGACAACATATGGTAGGGTTTTGGATTCTAATCCATTCTGCTATTTGTCTACGTTTTATGGGTGAGTTCATCCCATTCACGTTCAAAGTTATGATTGTCATTTGTGGACTCCCTGGCATTTTGATAGCCTTCCCTAATTCTAACCTTTTCTTCTTCGGCTCTACCTTTTAGTCCAGTGATTTACTTTGAATCAGTCCCCCTTGTCCCCTCCCTTGATGTTTCCCTTTTTAGTCCCTCCCTTTTTGTTCCCTCCCCCTCCCCTCTCTCTTTCCCTCCCTTTTTATTTTCTCTCTCCTCCTCCCCCCATTGGTTTTCCCTTCTCCCTACCCTTGTTGGGTAAGATAGAATTCAAGATCCCAATGGATCTGTATGTTTTTCCCTCTCAGAGTTTATTTCCCTGAGATTGAGGTTTAAGTAAAAAACCCCTCTCTTCCTCTCCTTCTTATAGGAGTTTTCTTCCCCTCCCCTTCCCATGTGAATCTTTGTGTGAGAACCATTATTCTATTTGGTCTTTCTTTACCCCCTATTTATACATTACATTTTCCCCCAAATGTTAGTATACATAGATTGATATAAATGTTGTCCTTATAGAAGAGAGTTTGAGTAAAAGAAGAAGATAACATTTTTCCCCTTTCCTTAATATTTACCTTTTCAGGTATTCCTTGCTCTTTGTTTTTCGGTATCAAACTTTCCACAGAGCTCTGGTCTTTTCTTTGCAAAAAGTTGGAAGTCTTCTATTTTGTTGAATGTCCATACTTTCCTTTGGAAGTATATAGTCAGTTTTTCTGGGTAGCTGATTCTTGGTTGAAGACCCAGCTCTCTTGCCTTTCTGAAGATCATGTTCCATGCCTTACGATCATTCAGAGTAGAACTTGTAAGGTCTTGTGTGACCCTGATTGGCATTCCTTTATATCTAAATTGTCTTTTTCTGGCTTCCTGTAGGATTTTTTCTTTTGTTTGATAGCTTTGGAATTTGGCAATTACATTCCTGGGAGTTGTCTTTTGGGGGTTTAGTGTAGAAGGTGTTCTGTGAGCTCTGTCAGTGGCTGTATTGCCCCCTTGTTCTAGAATCTCTGGGCAAATTTCTTTGATTATATCTTGTATCACCATGTCCAGTTTGGTGTTTATTTCTGGCTTTTCTGGGAGTCCAATTATTCTTAAATTATCTCTTCTCCCTCTATTTTCCAGATCTGTCACCTTGTCGGTGAGATATTTTATGTTCTCTTCTAATTTCTTAGTATTTTGGCTTTGCTTTATTAATTCTTGCTCTTTTACACAATCGTTGTCTTCCAGCTTCCTGATCTGGCCTTTAAAGCCTGGTTTTCCTTTTCAGTTTTGTCACACCGGTTTTGTAGATGCGTGAATTTCTTTTTCATTATTTCCCACTTTTCCTCCCAGAAGGCTTCCATCGTTTTGGTCATTTCTGATTCAAATTCTTCATGGGTTTGTGGAGAGTTTTCATTTCCTTTGGAAAGTTTTGGAGCATTTTCTTGTATATCATCTTCTATCTGCTCTGTATTTTGTATTTTGGCTCCATAGAATGTGTCCAAAGTTGCCCCTTTTTTCTTATTTTTCTTGGGATTTTGGGGCTTCTGTGCTTCTGTGGAGTTTGCCATCTCTGAATGGGGAGGATTAGCTTTTCTTATCTCTGTCTGGTGTTCAGAGGCTTTAGTCCTGGACAGATTGTCGGTTCTATGAGCTTTCCCTGGGCTAAATTGAGTATGGGCAATGACTTTCACTGGAACTGGAATGGAAGGGTCGGACCAGGGGGCCACACTCTCCCCCGGCTCTATCTGCTTCCTTGCAGGGGTCAGGTTGCTTTCCGGAAGTTGCCTTCAGAATAGCTGGCCGTGAGGCTGTTTTGTCGGTCCTGAGGGTTGCTGGTGTTTCAGAGGACCCTGCTCTCTGCAGGGGGATGGGCCATGGCTTCCCGGAGCTCCGAGGGCAGTGACTTTCATTGGGACTCCGATAGAAGGATCCAGCCCGTGAGGCTGTCTTGCTCGCCCTGAGGGTTGCTGTTGTTTCAGATGACCCTGCTCTCTGAGTGGGGTGGGGCTGCGGCTTCCGGGAGCCTTGGACTCTGCGCTCCTACCCCTTAGGTCCAAGTGATCTCAGGTTCTGTCTTTTGAGGGGGGCCATACCTTTTGATCCAGGTCCAGGTCCAGGAGGAGGATTCCCAGGGTCTATGCTGTTGATCATTTTGAATTTCGGCTCCTTAGGGGCTTATAGTTTGAGATCGGTTGGGAAGGGTTTTCCAGAGATCTGAACTTTAGCTTTCTCTAAGCTGCCATCTTGACCAGAAGTGTTTTTCTGTCTTATTAAACACGTTTTCATCTGGTGACCTTTAATATCTTTGCTAAAGTGTTCATCAGGAAATTTCCATTCCACTGGGGCCTTTCATAGAGTTACCTTAACTAGAAGTTCCAACTCCTCCACTTGGGCCCTTGATCCTTTGTCTTCCAGTCTCTTCTTTATAAAAAAAATTAACCAAATAAGAAAGAGGTAAAAAAGGTGAATGAAATCTTAGAAAAATTAGAGTTAATAGATATAGGGAGAAAAATAAATAGGAACAAAAAAAGGAATACACCTTCTTTTCAGCAGCACATGGCACATTCACAAAGATTGACCACATACTAAATCATAAAAACAAAGCATACAACTGAAGAAAAACAGAAATAATAAATGCAACCTTTTCAGATCATTAGGCAATAAAAATAATGATCAGTAAGGGTACATGGAGAGCCAAATCAAAGATTAATTGAAATTAAATAATATGATTCTCCAAAATCAGCTAATTAGAGAACAAATCATAGAAACAATTAATAATTTCATTAAAGAAAATGACAATGATGAGACATACTTTCAAACTCTATAGGAAGAAGCCAAAGCAGTACTCAGGGGGAAACTTATATCCTTGAGTTCATATATTAACAAATTAGGGAGGGCAGAGGTCAATGAATTGGACATGCAAATCAAAAAACTTGAAAGCGAACGAATTTAAAACCCCTAGAAGAAAACCACCTTAGAAATCCTAAAAATAAAGGGAAAAATTAATAAAATCAAAAGTGATAGAACTATCGAACTAATAAATAGGCCTAAAAGCTGGTATTTTGAAAAACCAAACAAAAGAGACAAAATATTGGTCAATCTAATAAAAAAGAGGAAAGAAGACAACCAAATTAACAGGATCATGGATGGAAAGGAAGAACTCACCTCCAATGAATAGGAAATTAAGATAATCATTCAAAACTATTTTGCCTAAATATGGCAACAAATATACCAATCTAAGTGATATGGATGAATATTTACAAAAATATAAATTGCCTAGACTAACAGAAGAAGAAATAGATTTCTTAAATAATCCCATATCAGAAAAAGAAATTGAACATGCTATGAAAGAACTCCCTAAGAAAAAATCCCCAGGGCCTGACGGATTAAAAAGTAAATTCTATCAAACATTCAAAGAACAACTAATCCCAATACTATACAAACTATTTGACATAATAAGCAAAGAGGGAGTTCTACCAAATTCCTTTCATGACACAAATATGGTACTGATCCCAAAGCCAGGCAGGCCAAAAACAGAGAAAGAAAACTATATACCAATCTCCTTAATGAACATAGATGCAAAAATCTTAAATAGGATACTAGCAAAAAGACTCCAGCAAGTCATCACAAGGGTTATCCACTATGATCAGGGTTCATACCAGGAATATAAGGATGGTTCAATATTAGGAAAACCATCCACATAATTGACCATATTAACAAGCAAACCGACAAAAATCACATGATTATCTCAATAGATGCAGAAAAAGCCTTTGATAAAATACAACACCCATTCCTACTAAAAACACTAGAAAGCATAGGAATAGAAGGGTCATTCCTAAAAATAATAAACAGTATATTTCTAAAACCATCAACTAATATCATCTGCAATGGGGCTAAACTAAATCCATTCCCATTAAGATCAGAAGTGAAACAAGGATGCCCATTATCACCGCTACTATTTGACATTGTACTAGAAACACTAGCAGTAGCAATTAGAGAAGAAAAAGAAATTGAAGGCATTAAAATTGGCAATGAGGAGACGAAGCTATCACTCTTTGTGGATGACAAGACTGTCTACTTAAAGAATCCTAGAGAATCCACCAAAAAGTTAGTCAAAATAATCAACAATTTTAACAAAGTTGCAGGATACAAAATAAAAGCACATAAGTCATCAGCATTTCTATATATCTCCAACACATCTCAGCAGCAGGAATTAGAAAAAGAAATTCCATTCAAAATCACCTTAGACAATATAAAATACTTAGGAATCTATCTGCCCAAACACACAGGATCTATATGAACACAACTACAAAACACTCTACACACAACTAAAACTAGATCTGAGCAATTGGAAAAACTTTAACTGCTCATGGGTAGGATGAGCTAACATAATAAAAATGATCATCCTACCCAAACTTATCTATCTATTTAGTGCCATACCCATTGAACTTCCAAAAAAAATTTATTGAATTAGAAAAAAACATAACAAAGTTCATTTGGAAGAACAAAAGATCAAGGATATCCAGTGAAAATGAAGAAAAAAATACAAATGAAGGTGGCCTTGCAGTCCCAGATCTCAAACTACATTATAAAGCAGTGGTCATCAAAACAATTTGGTACTGGCTAAGAGACAGAAAGGAGGATCTGTGGAATAGACTTAGAGTAAGTGACTTCAGCAAGACAGTCTATGACAAGCCCAAAGATCCCAGCTTTGGGGACAAAAATCCACTATTTGATAAAAACTGCTGGGAAAATTGGAAGACAGTGTGGGAGAGATTAGGTTTGGATCATCACCTCACACCCTACACCAAGATAAACTCAGAATGGGTGAATGACTTGAACGTAAAGAAGGAAACAATAAGTAAATTATGTGAACACAGAATAGTATACACATCAGACCTTTGGGAAGGAAAAGATTTTAAAACCAAGCAAGACTTAGAAAGAGTCACAAAATGTAAAATAAATAATTTTGAATACATCAAATTAAAAAGGTTTTGTACAAACAAAACCAATGTAACCAAAATCAGAAGTGAAATAACAAACTGGGAAACAATCTTCATAAAAAACCTCTGACAAAGGTTTAATTACTCAAATTTATAAAGAGCTAAATCAATTGTACAAAAAATCAAACCATTCTCCAATTGAAAAATGGGCAAGGGACATGTATAGGCAGTTCTCAGATAAAGAAATCAAAACTATTAATAAGCACATGAAAAAGTGTTCTAAATCTTTGATAATCAGAGAAATGCAAATCAAAACAACTCTGAGGTATCACCTCACACCTAGCAGATTGACTAACATGACAGTAATGAAAAGTAATGAATGCTGGAGGGGATGTGGCGAAGTTGGGACATTAATTCATTGCTGGTGGAGTTGTGAATTGATCCAAACATTCTGGAGGGCAATTTGGAACTATGCCCAAAGGGCAATGCCATTTGATCCATCCATAGCACTGCTGGGCTTGTACCCCAAAGAGTTAATAAGGAAAAAGACATGTATAAGAATATTCATAGTTGTGCTCTTTGTGGTAGCCAAAATTTGGAAAATGAAGGGATGCCCTTCAATTGGGGAATGGCTGAACAAATTGTGGTATATTTTGGTGATGGAATACTATTGTGCTCAAAGGAATAATAAAGTGGAGGAATTCCATGGAGACTGGAACAACCTCCAGGAATTGATGCAGAGTGAGAGGAACAGAACGAGGAAAACATTGTACACAGAAACTGATACACTGTGGTACAATCGAACGTAACGGACTTCTCCATTAGTGGCAATACAATGTCCCTGAACAATCTGCAGGGATGTATGAGAAAAAAAAAACATTATCCACATGCAGAGGAAAAACTGTGATAGTAAAAACACCAGGGAAAGGCAACTGCTTGACTACAGAGGCCGAGGGAATATGATTGGGGATGTAGACTCTAAATGAACATCCTAGTTCCAACAAATACCAACAACATGGAAATGGTTCAGATCAAGGACACATGTGATACCCAGTGGAATCCCACTTTGGCTATGGGAGGGATGGAGGGAGGGGAGGGAGGAAAAGAAAATGATTTTCGTATCCAAGGAATAATGTTTGAAATTGACCAAAAAAAAATTTTTTTAAAATAAAAGAAATTAACCCCTCTATTCATTCCCTCTCTACCATTTTCAATTTTGTCTTATCTATTGGTTTCTCTCATGTCTTAAATATAAGACTTATTCAGGTATTCATCATCCCAAAAAATAAGAAAATAAATAAAAAATAAGAAACTAAACTCTGCACACAATTAAACTGAAGTTTGTTATTTCCAAAATCAGCAATTCTGTTTTCCTCCTTTGACTCTTTTCACAGATTTCCTCCATTCCTAGAATATACTTCTTTCTTAACTTTAGCTATTAGTATCCTGAGGTTCCCTCAAGATTCAGCTTAGGTATTATGATGTCCTTTACAGAACTTTTAATCAATCCTCCTCAATTATGAGTGCCTCCCCTTCCTCAAATTACCTTATATTTACTTTTCCCTGTACATGTTACATCCTTCTATGGCATTCAGGCTTCTTGAGAGTGGTGGCTATTTTTCTATTTTGCATTTGTACACCTAATACCTGTCATAGTCCATAGAAGGTAATTAATAAATATCAATATAATTTCATTGAATTTCAAGTTTATAATGCTTTTGACATATCTGGGCAGGACAGTTAACAACAAGTGATATAATGTGATCTGGAGCACAGAAAAGAAATTGCAATTGCGTATATAGATATAGGAATCATCTATATACAATAACACTCAAAACCAAAGAAGCTAAAAAGATCTCCAAGAGAGAACAAAGAAGAGGTTCTGTAATGTAGTCTTTGGCATATGGGGGATCTAGAAGAGAAAACAGATAATATACCAGCAAGGGAGGCTCAAAAAGAATGTTCAGTCAGGTAGAGGAAGGATTGAAATTAAGACGTATCAAAGAAGCCAAGTCCAGATCAAAAAGGCTTTGCAGGATGAGGAATATGAAACAGCCACCAGATTTAGCAGAAAAGTGATTGTTCATAAGTGTAGAGACAGTTATTTCTATACTTGGTTTGGAATTCATAAAGGATAGAAAAGCAAGTGAATAGAGGAGAAATGGAGGCAACAAAAGCAGATAATATGAGGAGTTTGGGGATGAAATGAAAAGAAAAATATGAATATGGTTTGAAATTGAAAGGGAGGTAATCAAGGTACAAGTGGAAGGTATTATCAAATTTTTAAAAGGTGGCTATATCTTTTTTGGCTACTGGAACAAATAAGAAAAGGGCTTTTGGACATGCTGGGAAGAAAGAGGGGAGCTTAGAATAGATGGACTTAGTGAAGTAAGAGACAAAGGCATCTTCTGAGAAAGTGAACAAAGAGCTTTGAAAATGAAAAAGATATAGAAGAGCCACACAGAGGTGCTTGATAGACTTAATAGTTGCAGTAGTAGGGACTCAACCTTAGATATTTCAAAATGACATCTTTCTGAATGAAAAATCATAGAGGGGATAGAGGAAAATCGAAACACTAATGCAATGTTTGTGGAGCAAGTCCAACCATCCTAGAGAACAATTTGAAAAATATGCCCAAAGGGCTTTAAACTGTTTGTAGCTTATGAACCTAGCCATGCCAAGGACATCAAAGAAAAAAGGGAAAAGATTTATGTGCACAAAATTATTCTTAACAGATTGTGTGTGTGTGTGGTGGCAAAGAATTGTAATTTGAAGAAATGACCATCAACTTGGAAATGGCTAGACAAGTTGTGATATATGATTATTAAGAAATAATACTGTGCTATAAGAAGTGAAAGGGATGGTTTAAAAAATACCTGGGGGGGGGGCAGCTGGGTAGCTCAGTGTGTTGAGAGCTAGGCCTAGAGACGGGAGGTCCTAGGTTCAAATCTGGCCTCAGATACTTCCCAGTTGTGTGACCCTGGGCAAGTCACTTGACCCCCATTGCCTAGCCCTTACCACTCTTCTGCCTTGGAGCCAATACACAGTATTGACTCCAAGACAGAAGGTAAGGGTTTTAAAAAAATACCTGAGGAGATTTATATAAACTGATGCAAAGTGAGGTGAGCAGAACTAAGGAGAATTGTACATAGAAATGGTAATATTGTAAAGACTAATCAATTGTGGATATATATGTGTGTGAGTGTGTGAGTGTGTGTGTGTGTGTGTGTGTGTGAATATAGAATAGAATGGAATACTTCATGACAATTCCAAAGGACTCCTGATGAAAAATATTATCCATCTCCAGATAGTGGACTTATGAATACAAATTTAAGCAAATTTTTTCTCTTAATTTTTCCCACAACATGGCTAATGTTTTGCTTGATTTCACATGTATAATGGATATCATATTCCTTGTTTTCTCACTGAGTTGGAGAGGATTGGAGAGAAGGGGAGAGTTTGGAACTTAATATTTTTTAATATATAAAAATGCTAAGAGGTTTGTTGAAGCAGAATGGCACTATGTCCTGAACTGAAGGATCAAATTCTACTTCTATTATTGATTACCTGACTGATCTTGATCAAATCCTTGATACTTTTTGGTAAGCAGTTCCTTATCTGAAAAATGAGAGAATTGAACCATGTGGCCTCCAAGGTCCTTTAAGCTCTAAATAGTGGATCCTATAAAAACTGGAGCAAAACCATATTTACTTATACTTTGTTTTGAGTAGAGAATAAACAAGAGCACATGAATTAAAACAATTGTCTGTCTCTCCTCTATTCTACCCTGGTAGACACCAAAAGAAATTAACACCAGAGATGTGGTCAGCATCCATTGGACACTCACTAAATAAAGAAAATGCAATGTATCATCTGCTGTGCCTAACAGCTCTTTCAAATGAGTTGAGGTACCAGGGGACTTGCGGAAAATGAATGTGTCCCAGTTCTTTCATAAAGGGTTGAAAAAGGAGCCAGGAAATATTAGACTAGGACATTTGACTTTGCTGGGAAGCAAAGAACTCAAGAAATAAATAAGGGATGAGATCACACAACATCTGGGGTAGTCTGAGATGATACAGACTTTCCCAGATCACTAGAGACAGAAAATTTTGCTCAAAAAATGTGGAGACATTTTCTTATGGGATGAAGTTTTTAAAAGCATGCTGATACAGTGGGCTTCAGTAAACCATTGCTGTAAGCTATGCTTGGACCAAAAGTCACAATCTGGGAGTTAAGAGGTTGATTAAATATTAAGTTTCAAAGCCATTGGTTCTGGATTAAGAAGTGGGGGTGGGGGTAGAGGAAATGACTGTACATTAAGTGTAATTTCTTTTTAAGTCACTCTAGGGTACTTGTAGAGTTCTTTGGAATTGTCTTCAACTTATTAACTTATCACCAATAGAGCCTCTTTCAAGTTCCTCAGACTGCAATAAATGTTCTGGCTGAAGTGAGAATTTTACCCATTATTTATCACTTGCTTCATCAGGGTACTGTACAAATAGTGTGACTAAACCAAATATTTTGTCACTGCTGGGAAATTCCTCTCACCTCCTCTTCGAACAGGAAGCCACTGCATTGTCGATTTTGCTGTGAGTAAAAATAAAAGATCCTTTGACCCACAAAAGGGGTGGGAAATGGTCTCTGATCCTACCCCCTTCTACTCCTCCCCTTAAGAAATAGCCCTGAATTTAACCCAGTGACTCACTATGAATATTATCTACAAATCTGGGGAGAAATATGCTTTCTAGGCAGAGAATGAAGGGTGGGCAAAATATGATAGGATATTGAAAGCAGAACTTTTAAAAGCTATACATGGATAAAAGCTGATGAAATGAAGTTTACAAAAATGACTTTTTAGTTCCTCTGTAAAAAAACTGTCACAACAAAGATACCAGTTAGTAGTAAAAGTGAATATGTTCTATTAAGGAAGAGACCTGTTTTCAGCTCAAGCTATAAACAGTCTCATCTCTTTGAATCTGTTATCAAGCCAGAAAGTTCTTTCCAAAAATCCAGATCAAAAAGTCATTTTTCAATGACAATTTAAATTGTAAATTCATAAAGTTCAGAGACTATGTCTAAGTTGCTCTGTGTTCCATGCTTTGTTTAATCAGATAGTTTAAAGATGGCTATCTGGGAATACAAAGAATAAATTAATTATCCACACTTTTAAAAGACTGTAAATTCACATGCATAAGTGATGCCCCAGGTGATAAACAAGGCCATGAAGTTGATTTGAAGGCTTTGTTTTTTTTTTTCCCCAGTGTAAAGGAACTCAGCCAATATATCTTTCTTAATCTGGGAGAACCCACATAATTATAAATATATATATAAATATATATATACACATATATACAGTAAGCATCATACATTCTTATTCAATAAATCTTTTTTCAGATGTCTTGTGGAGGGACAATACATTAGATTGAAAAGAATGCTGGAGGCAGGGTACCTAGTTAGCTCAGTGGATTTACAACCAGGTTCAAAGATTGGAGGTACTTCATTTGAATGTGGTCTCAGACATTTCCTAGCTCTGTGACCCTGGGCAAGTCACTTAACTCCCCATTGCCCACCCGTTACCACTCTTCTGCCTTGGAACCAATGCACAGTATTTATTCTAAGATGGAAGGTAAGAGTTTTTAAAAGAAAAGAAAGGAAAAGAGTGCTGAATTTGGTCTCAAGAATGATCTTAGTTTAGATTCTGCTCCAGACAATTTAGTACCTGAGTGCCTTGAATAAGTTATATAACTTCTCTGTATTTTGATTTTCTCATGTGTAAAATGGGGGTTTTACACACACACACACACACACACACACACACACACACACACACACACACTCCATTTTGTGCCTTGAATGCTCTGGGAAATTCTCTGTGATAAAACTCCTCTACTAATTAAGTTTATCAATCACTCCACAATTTGCACCAAAATGATAACAGTCTTGTCCAAAGGCATATAACCAGTATTTACAAAAGAGAGACTTGAACCCAGGTCTTCGTGGCCCTAGGGCTGATATTCTATCTTCTATGCCACCACTGCATCTCAGAGTATTTGTCTCACAGAGTTGTTTTAAAGGAGCAAATGAGATTATATATATATATATATATATATATATATACATATGTATATATATATATATAAACTTTAAAGTACAAGCTAGCATTTATATGGCATTTAAAATTTGCCAAGTTTTTTTTACAAATATTCACTCATTTAATCCTTTTAACAACCCCAAGAAGTAGATAGTGTTCCCATTTTTTATAGATAAAAAAAAATTGAGGCTGAATGAGATTAACTGACGTCCCTAGTGTCATTTGCAAGTAAAAGCCCAAGACAAAATTTGAACTCAGGTCTTCTTGAATCTAAGCCTGATTTTCTGTCTACATATATGGCACTATCCTGTTGCTTTGTCAATTATTATCTGCATATGAATATGATGCTATGTTAGATATTTTTCAGATCAATTTAAACAAATCTTGTTAGGGCTTTTCATGTAAAAACTCGATAATAGTGGCTGCTAGATGACTCAGTGGATTGAGAACCAGGCCTGCATAAGGGAGGTCCTGAGTTCAAATTTGAACTCAGATATTTCCTAGCAGTGTGACACTGGACAAGCCATTTAAATCCACTTGCCTCGTGCTTATGGCTCTTCTGCTCTTCTGCCTTGGAATTGATACTTTGTATTGATTCTAAGAAGTTAAGGGTTAAAAAAATACTTGATATTGTAAAATGAGGGGCAGGAGGGATTGTTGCTTTGGTTATTTTTGTTGTTTTTATGATATGAGTTCCCTTATAGCCTCTATTCGATATCTCAAATCCTCTTTATCTTTTTCTTTCTAGTATCCCCCATCCCTACCCCAGGTAGTTTTTCTCTATACTAAAGTCAATCTCTCTTCTTATATCTTTTATCCTATTCCCTCCCATCATAAGGAAGCTTTTCTCCATCAATGTTCCCAAAATTCATTTCAAGGGAAACACCCAGACCAACTTTGTTTTCATTTCTCCTCAGACTTCTCTCTTATCTCTTTTGACTTTTCAAGCCACTATGCCCCTGCTCAACCCATCTCACTCATTTAACTTGCTTTTAAATGTTGCTTAAGAGGCATTAGAATGTAAGTTCTATGAAGGCAGAGACCATCTTTTGTTCTGCTCCCAAATGCTCAAACTCCCTCCCTCTCTCTTTCAAAGTTATCAAAGTCCAGTGGCAGAACAAAGTCACAACCACTGGTGATGACCCAGGATGCAGTGGATGAACTTTGATGTCTTCCATGTCTGACTAAGCTCGCTTCTACCACCTTCATAGCCATTGGAAAAAAATTGTTCTCATCAACCTTTTCCATGAGGGAAGGCTTCACAAGCCTGGAGTAGACACCCCACTAACTTACTGACAGGCTTGAGGCATGTTGGTCACCCTCAACCTGGCTTAGTCTGTCTGCTGATATGTTTTACCTCGCTGTAGCCAATATTTATACTATAGCTTCTTAGAGCCACAGGTGAAAGCAACTCTGCCTCACTTAAATCCAAATTATGTGTGAGACAAAATATATCACTAGTTTTGGTCTTTTTTGGTCTTCTTTGAATAGGAAAGAAAAGAACCGTATTCATATTCCCAACGATTCACTGAGCTTGGCACATAGCAAATGCTTAATAAATGCTTCTTCACTTAATCAAGAACTTTTTAATTATTTATTTTATTATTTTTATTGAGAACAATAATTAGAGTAAATGAAGGTCTTCAAGGCCATATCAATTATATAATGTAGTTACTTTCTTATTTTTTTAAAACCCTTACCTTCCATCTTGGAGTCAATACTGTGCATTGGCTCCAAGGCAGAAGAGTGGTAAGGGCTAGGCAATGGGGGTCAAGTGACTTGCCCAGGGTCACACAGCTAGGAAGTATCTGAAGTCAAATTTGAACCTAGGACCTCCCATCTCTAGGCCTGGCTCTCAATCCACTGAGCTACCCAGCTGACCCCATGTAGTTACTTTCTACAGGGGGAGGGGGAGGAAAGGCCAGATCATATTTGAAGTTAGCATTCTTTTTCCAGATCAGTTGTTTAGAGTGAATTCCCCTTCAGCTTCTCCCTTAGTAAGGGAATTTTTGGAAGCATCATGTCATAAAGGTGAGAACCTTTCTTGTCCTTTTCTTTGTGGAGACCAGTAAGAAATGAGAAACATTTCAAAATTCTAAATGGAAATAATTATTAAGTAAATGAAATGAAGAGCTCATTCCAATGAGAGGACCAAAAGTGGGCTGTGGCTTTCTCATCCACCTCTCTCTGTAGTCCTAAAGACCACAGCCAAAATCCTTGGTCTTCTAGAAATAAGAGTTTCAGCAAGAGAATAAATAGACATCTTTCCTTTAAGACAACTAGAGAATGATTGAACTTTCTCATCTGGAACTTGTGCCTTTTTATACCACATATATATTTAAAACAAATCTTTGAATCAAAGGATTTACTAAGTCACTTGGCTATAGTGTTGTATATCCCTGATCTTAGAGGAAATACTAAATGAATCTACTTTAAATGATGTTTCAGATCCTCAAATATTCATACCTACTAGGGATAGTAAGAGAAGATTGTTTGAAATAATAAAATGTTACAAATCCACTTGACCAGAGGAAACTAGAAACCTAAAAACCTGACCATGTTTTTGAAAGTAAAATATAAATATTTTATGGCCCAGCAGTTCCTTTATAATGAATGGAGATGTATAACAATACTTAAGTATATAGCCCCTTTCCTTTTGTACACATTAAAATTACATTTAGAGTTTTACTTCAAATGAAAGTAGTATTTTTTTCAATTGGTATAGCCAAGGTCAAAGTTTAAAAAAATGATTTTTTTAAGTGCCTTAGTGGCAAAATTAGTGGTTTTTTTGTCTTGGGATCTCTCCTCTATAAGCCCTCCAATTAACTGATTACTGAATTCTCTTCTCTTTTTATCTTCAAATGGTTCTATTAAAAGAAAAAACCAAGGAAGTGGGGAAGCAAACATTCCTATATTTTAAAAAAGTAACTTGTCATAATGGACAAATGAATCACTTTGGAATCATTTTACAGATATACCTGCTTTAATACACTAAAAAAATAGATAATAATATAGATTTCTAAAGCAACTACAATTCACTCTCTTAAATGTGGATGATGGTATAGATTTCAGAGAAAAAGAGCTTCATTTTCTGTTATTTACACACCCACACTTTTGCACTTTGGGTATCCTGGAGGAAATCACCAGAAACCAGGCAGATTTTTTTCTTCCTCACATTAAAGCAACTGGTATTTCTTTCAAAGATATATCTTTTTCTTATAGGAAATAGCCTTTATTCTGATCTATTTATCTATCTCCTACAGTGGAACATATCCTAGACATGCTTTAGCTTTCTTTCCTATAAAAGCATCTTTCTACGAAATGCAGAAAGTAGAACCCAAAACTAGAAAATATCTAGGGAATTTGTTTCATGTGAGTAAATATTCAAGCCAAAAACATCTACACTGAATTTGTGGTTGGACTTTCCATACTGATCAAATTTACCTGACATTTGCCAAATACATCCAGTGTGTTTTATCAATAAAGTCCCATCAGAGAAGATTTGCCCATATTTTCTTTAACTCCCCTTTACCTTCAGCCTATCTCCACCTTGGGTATTGAATTTTTTTTCTTTTGTGAAAATGTGTTCCTTTAAAAATAAGGTTTATACAATAGTTTAGAGATCATAAAGATTCTGCAAAAGTCTTACTTTAACATTCATATTATAGAGGTAATCCTCCATTCCTGAGGAGTTGTATTGGAACAAAAATTCCACTACCTATGACTAAACTGGAAAGACCTGGTTTTGAAAAGAGTATAATCTTGGCAACAAATTGTGTCTTCTTCCTAAGAACCATTAGAGTTAAATATGGTCCTGTGAATATATCTTAACTGAGAACTAAATAAGTTAAAGTGATCAAATTAAATGTCAAGAGGAACATGGAGAAATAGGCTTGCTACTACATTACTAAAATAGTTATGAATTGTTTTTTTTTTCTAGAAAATAAGACGGAAGCATATATTTAGAATTATAAAGTTTTTTATGCTCATTGACCTAGGAATCTTTTTGCTAGGATTAAGCCTTAAGTGCAAAAAAGGTGCATATATGAACACATTCATGAAAGTTTTGTTTGTTATGACAAAATAACTGGAAATAATACAAATACAATGAATGGAAAAAAGGACTTAATAGATTGCATTATCTGAATGGAATAGATTGTATTACTTTCTTAGAAATGACAAATATTTGAAATATAAAGAAAATAAGGGGAACATATAGAGATGAAAAGAGACTAAGAATAATATAATTACATTTTTTAAAATAACAGCCATATGAAGACCAGGCAAGAGATAGAAAGCATTACAAAAAGTAAGATGAATGAGTTTGATTATATCAAATTAAAAAGATTTTGTACAAACAAAACCAATGCAACCAAAATTAGAAAGAAAGCAACAAACTGGGAGAATATTTTTATAACAAAACTTTCTTACAAAGATTTAATTTCCCAAATATATAAGGAACTAAGTAAAATTTACAAAAAAAATCAAGTTATTTCTCAAATATTTCTGACAAATAATCAAGGGACATGATTAGTTTTCACATGAAGAAATCAAAACTATCAATAAGTACATGGAAAAGTATTCTAAATTCCTCTGATTAGAGAAATGCAAATGAAAACTACATTGAAGTACCACCTCATACCCAGAAGACTGGCCAATATTGCAGCAAAGGAAAGTGATAAATTTTGGATGGGATGTGGCAAAATAGGGGCACTAATACACTGCTGGTGGAGATGTGAATTAATCTAACCATTCTGGAGGGCAATTTGGAGTTATGCAAAAAGGGCTTTGAAAAAATGTCTGCCCTTTGATTGAGCCATACCACTGCTGGGTTTGCACACCCAAAGAGATAATAAGGAAAAAGACTTGTACAAAAATATTAATAGCCACACTCTTTGTAGTGGCAAAAATTAGAAAGTGGGGGTGGGGGGGATCTTGGGGAATGGCTGAACAAATTGTGGTATCTGTTGGTTATGGAATACTATTGTGGTCAAAGGAATAATTAAGTGGAGGAATTTCATAGGAACTGGAACAACCTCCAGGAATTGATGCAGAGCAAAAGAAGAACCAGGAGAAAATTGTACACAGAAGCAGATACACTGTGGCACAATCGAATGTAATAGACTTTTCTACTAGCAGCAATGCAATGACCCAGGACAACCCAGAAAAACTTATGAGAAAGAATGTTATCCACATACAGAGAAAGAACTGTGGGAATAGAAACATAGAAGAAAAACATATGATCAATCACATGGTTCAGTGATGATGCTATTGGGGTTTTGATGTTAAAATATCACTCTATTGCAAATATGAATAACATGGAAATAAGTTTTGAAAAATGATACACATATAACCCAGTGGAACTGCTTGTCAGCTCTGGGGGTGTGGGGGGGAGAGGAGAGAGAAGAAAGAAGGGTGGAGAAATCATGAATCTTGTGTGAAGAATTAAATTTTGGGGGTAGGAGGTTGAATAAAAGTCAGGAGAGCAACTTCATAAACACAGAACACTTAGTTTATTATTAGGAAAGTACAGAGAGGAAATAGAAAGGAAGAAGGTGAGAATATCCTTATGATAGCTTATAACTATAACCAAGATCCCAAACCTAACTAAAATTTTCTAAAAAACCCTAAGTCTATCAGCCTTCAAGAGCAGTTGTTTCTGCCAAGGCAAAGCCCAGACCTAAACTTCTCTATGCTGACTATCTAATAATATACCCACTATCTATCTGCTTATCTACCCAAGATAATCAATAATCAATAAGGTTGTTAAGGCCTTAAATCCATTTTTCAGTCTCCTCACAGTTCCAGAGAGAGCAAGCCACACCCCTCTCCCAAGGAACCCAGAGACAAAAACCCCTTTCAACTGTCAGCTGTAACTAACTCTCAGCCACATCCTTAACTATCACCAACTGACAGCCTGCACAGCAAGGGGGCTCTTACTCAGAAATATTTTTGCTCCCTTACCTCTTAAATAGAAAAAGGGAGAAAGCAAGAAAAACTCTCTTAACACATGTAACCATGGAAAAAATATTAGAAATAATTTTTAAAAAATAAAATAAAATAGCCTTCAAAAACTTAAGAGAAAAAAGTATCCAAGTAAAACAAACAAAAAAAAATTCAAAAGCAGAAGATGTTTTATTATCATGCAAATATAATTTACATACTTTAAACAAATTGTAAAAAATGTGAAGTTTGTAATTTTCAAATAATTTTTTTAGGCATTTGTTTAGTTAAATGTTTTTTGGTGGTAATGGTGGTTTGCTAAGTATATAATAAAAAATGTAAAAAACAAAAATAAGGTTTATATTTGAATAGTAAATACTTCAAATGTTTCCTTTAAAGTTTTATTCCTATAAATATAAGGCTTATATGCATATAATCAAGACTTCAGATTACATCTTTGATGCAGAATCATTGTGAAGAAATAGTACTGTGTGTTAAAGGCTATGTCAATGGTGTACAAGAGCAATCTGAATCTACCATAATGGAAAAGTTTTGAGTGTGGTCCTAGCAACAGTTCAAAGCTTCTTTATAACCTAACTAAGTATGAAGGGATTTATCACTAGAAAGCGGGCCATTTGATAATTTTTTGGACAAAAGAACTCATGAAACAAAGAAAATTACAAAACAGTCCCCAGTCCTATGTAGCCTCCTTTCATTTCTTCAGTGATGGTAATGTTTGTCCTTCCTTTTGAATAGGACCTATGACATCACAGAATAATGTCTTCACTATTCATGGATTGGATTTAAATGAGGTAGAGTTGCACAAAGTCATCAATTTCACTCTCTCCTCCAGAATCATCCAAACCTGGTAGCAAAACAAAAGTCAAAATGTCTGGCAATGTCCCAAGATGCTGCGGATGACCTTGGTATCTTTGTTGTTTGACCAAGCTCTAAGTACTCCATGGCACTTGCTTCAGTTGCTTTCATGGTCATTGGGATAAATTGATCTCATCTGCCCATTCCACCTGGGGAAATTTTCACATGGTTAGGGTATATAGCCCACTAATTCAGCAATGGGTTTGTGGCTCATCAATTATTCTCATCCTGGTTTAGTTCATTTGCCAAGATGACTTTACTAAAGTGTAACTTTTGTTCATTCAATAACTTTTTGGAGCCACAGGTGAGAGTTAGACAAAATGTAGATTTCACAAGTAAATTAATAGCCCTGCAAAGGTTTAGCAAGCCCTCACATCAGAGGTGCTAGTCCTCCTTGAACACACACTACAGTAAAAACTCAGGAACAGTTGGGAGGGTGTGGAAATATGCAATGCTTTGGCAATTATAATCCCAGAGATAGAGCTGGGAGATCACAATGTGTCCAAGACACATAAGAAGGGTATGGCAGTCAGTAGTAGTATGACATGAGGTACTCTAATGGGCATTTAAAAGCACTCTGAAACTGGAGGAGCCAGAGGGATCTGAAACTTGCCAGTGGTCTGAGTACAGATATTGTCTGTGAAAGTGAAAGTCAGAGGTAAGAGTCTAAATAATAGTTATCAAGACCAAACAGAACCTAATTATCCCATCCAAATTTGTAGGAGTAGAAGAAGCCTAGCTCTGGCACCTAAATCATAAATTGTGAACTGAAGTTTACTACGTTAGTGAGTAGAAGAAGATATTAAATACTATAAATAAATATTATAAAGTAAAAGCTTCCCAAGAGGAATACCAAGAAGAAGAAAAAACTGCAAAAACAAGAGCCCCTGAGAAAATAAAATGGCTGAGCCACAAGATCTATGAATATCTAAAAATGATGAAGCAAAAGATAAAAATAAAATGTTATAAAATATTGAGTGAAATCTGATCATTGGAGAACTATCTGGAAGAAGAATAATTATCATGGAACAGGAGGGGAAATATTGTATTCAATTAAGATTCCCTCAAAATTAAAATGGATAAAACAGGAATCAATGATTTCATGAGACAATAAAAATTACGACAAAATCAAAATATTCAAAAATATAAAATATTCACTGTCAAAAACAACTGACCTAGAAAACTGGCCAAAGAGAGATAATTTAACAGTCATTGAGTTTCTTTAAAACTAAAAACTAAGAAAAAATCTGGATAGCCTACTTTAAGAAATCATGAATTAAACTCCCTGGATCTTTTAGAATTATAGAGTAAAGTAAAAATAGAAATAATGCAACAGTCATTTCCTGTAACTCAAAAATATACTAAATGCCATGCCCCAAATCCAGATCTCCTAGATCAAAGAAGGAAAAAAAACATTGAAAGAAAAGTAAATACCAAAGATCTAGACAGAATCACAAAATATGTGATGACTGCCCATGTAAAGGAAAGGAAATCTTGGAATATAATATTTTAAAAGGGGAAAGTCTTATAATCAAGAATGACTTACTGAACTCCAAACATAATTATATAGGAATTTAAAATGGATTATTGATGGAATAAATAGGTATTTTGCAAACTTTTTGGTCTTAGGACTCCATCATACACTTTTTACTGAGGTCTTGAAACATACACAAATTACTGAGGTCTTAAAGAAGGTTGTTTATGTGGATCATATCTATCGATATTTATGATATTAGAAAGTGAAAAAATTAAATATTAATTAATTCATCTAATGGTTATAATAATAAACCTATAATGGGTTGATATAAATAACACTTTTACTGAAAAGCTTAATTTCCAAAACAAACAAAAACTATTGAGAAGAATGTCATTATTGTATTATACATTTTGGCAAATGTATCCAAAGCTGACTTAAAGAAGACAGATATATTCCCATGTATGCTTCTGCACTCAATCTTTTGCGAAAGGTTTTTTGGTTAGCTATTTGAAGAAAATCTGTCCTCAAGTAGATATGTAGTTTGAAATAAGAATATTGTAATAATCAAATAATATTTTATTATCTTTCTGAAAATGATTTTGACTTACTGGATACCTGGAAGGGCCTTAGGATCCCCAAATGTCCATTGGTCACACCAAGATTTTCCAGAATAGAAGGCATTCAGATATTCCTAATAAAAGGACTAGAATTTAATAAAGTTTTGAATCACAAAAATGAGAGTCAAAAAATAAGAAGAAAAGTTAATACATATGATCCCTTGAACAGGGACCTATAGGGTAGCAAAGTGATTGTTAACTGATGGAGGAGGAGAAACAAGTCTTCCTTTCTAACCCTTATGTGTACAAAGGTCATAGAGGTAGTTAAATAGGACAAATAGATAGAATTGAAGTGTCTTGGCTCTGTTTTGATGGTGGTAAAAGAAAATCAAAAGGGAAAGCAAGTGTTATATATACTAGGAAAGAAGAAGGGAGGGGAGATTATATAATCATGGTGCATGGAATCAAAGTTAAATAATGCAGAGGGAAATGTGGAAGGAATGAAATTCACTTTAATATTAACTAAACAAAGGAAGATTAAACATACTCACGTGTGCTCTTATATTCATACACATGAAGAGTTTGATGTGGTAATACATTAAGCTCAAACTGGAAATTGGAAGAAAGAGAAGGGAAAGAAAGAGAATGGATTAGGAGGTAGGATAAGTGAGGGATGTTATAAACTAAACAAACTAACATCAAATGGTCCAATATGAAGGTGAAGTTAAAAGGAAAGAAAAGGTAAAAATCTGTATTCAGGAGTTGGATAAAAGTAAGGAGGGGAGAGCAGAACTAGAACACTTCACAGCACACTTAACATAACCTTAAAAAGAGTTAAGCTATTCAAATATCCTTCTTTGAAAAGAAGACATGGGGAAAATGTAAGACTGGATGGAGAGAAATACATGAGGGGTGTGTGTGTGTGTCTGTGAGTCTATCTGTGTGGGTTTGTATGTATATATGTGTGTGTATATGTATATGTCCATGTGTGTGTTTATATATTCTTAATACACCTTCACTCTTTCCACCTCCCCCACTTTCTCTTACTCCCTTCCTCTCCTATTTCTATGAAGGGTATTGTGAATTTCTATACCAAACTGTGGATATGTAAATATACATACAAAAAAATTCATGAGTACTTATATATATTTCATGATGGAGTTCATATAGAAATAATCCTGGTATAAGTCACTATCTTGCTATGATTAATTTATTGTTAATGCACTGTGAACTACTGTTTGTATTGATTGAATAAACGTATGCAGATGTAAACATATCCTCTATAAGCCTACTGAAAGCATCATCAATATAATCTTAGTAAACAATAGGCAATCCTCACCTTTTCCCATCCCCAAGAATTCTGATATTTTCTTCTGCCTACTTTTGACTCTATACTTAAATAAATGCTGTTTCTTAGATTTCATTGGAAGGTAAATTGCTTGCAGTTACTTTCAACAAGTCCTACGGCACCTACTTGTAATTATCCTTTCTCCGTTGCTCAATGCGGTGAAGTCTAATTGTTCTCACAGTATCTTTTCTCAGTGTTTAACCTTTATCTTTGCTCTGAAAATATCTAGTACTCTTTTGGGAGAAAGAATCATTCAACTTTCCATAGCTGCTTTAATGTGATGGGCTTTATGCTTCATTAATATTGTATGGAAATAAGGTAGGATAAATTTCCAAATATGCAATAGTCCATTTTATATTTCCTGAAAATGTATGTTATGACTTGCATTAAGTAGATTTCAATTACTTTGAATGTATTCTTCTCACTAAACTTTTATTTTAGGTTGTTAGTAAGTCTCTATTTAGACAGGCACAGCTTTCTCCTTGATAGTTTTTTACTCAGCCTAATAAGGTATTTATAAGCATCACTTTCATTCACTGGTTTAATTGACTTCTATATTCAACCAAAGCCTTTAGTTTCTATTACTCTTTCAAATGCATTAAGAATTTTACACCTACTGCATCCAAATTATATTTCAAAATCATTTGAGGAAGATCTATAAGATGAAGGAAAATTTAATTCATTTCTAGTGTTGTTGAATCAGATGTCAGGTATGTGCATATAATATACATATGCATACATAAAGTGGAGCAGCTAGTTGGCACAGTGGATAGAGTGATGGACCTGGAGTCAGAAAGATTCATTTTCCTAAGTTCAAATCTGGCCTCAAATACTCACTAGCTGTGTGACCTTGGGCAAATCACTTAATTCAGTATACCTCAGTTTCCTCATCTATAAAAGGATCTAGAGAAAAAAATGGCAAACCACATAAGTATCTTTGCCAAGAAAACCCCAAATGGGATGACAAAGAGTCAGACACTACTGAAAACTGACTGAACAAAATATATAGGGACATATATATAAATTATAATATAAAATGTAAATAATTTATATTATACATTTGCATATACACATATAAAGGAAATAAGATGTTTTAGTATAATTCCAAGTTAGAACTTCACTTGGAAACCATACTTAATTTTAGGAGATATGATGAAGAGTTTAAAGCTGGGCAGAATTAAAAGGGACTTAAACTGTCTCCATGAAAAAATGTTATATTTGAAATCAATCATTCATGTTTTGAATAAAGGAGTTTTCCTTATGAACACCAATGTTATTGTCATTCTCGTTTTTATTGATAAATTATAAAATTATGAAAAGTGAGAATGATATCAAAGTTGAATCCAATCAAAAGATTACTAAAAGATATAAAAACCAAATATGTACTTAAAATAAACAAAATGAGTCTGTCACTTTAAAACATACCTACTCCTTTTATAATTTAATTCATGGAACTAAGCCTCATAGAAGAGTGAAAAAATAAAGTATATGATTGTAAATAATAATCCAATATCCTATGATCTGGGACCACATGAGTTGGATTCAATCTTGGTGATTACCATAAAAAATCAGAAACTCTGGTTTTCATGGCATGTAGAACAGTCCTTTTTTATTCACCATGCAGAAATCCCAGGAAAAGAACTCAATAAGACCATAATAATAAATGTCAAAAATACATAAAGGTTAAAAAAATAGGTCATAAGTTATTGTTCAGTCTTTCTCTTCTAGTGAATCCCATCCCTCAGATTGCCAACACCATTCCCACATTTTGAATATACCTCAAAAAGGAATCAAACTTGAGGTTGCCAGAATGGCAGCATCCCATTTTTCCAGATACTTTCTCTTTCTCCCAAACTACACCCTTATAGGCATTTAGCATTGCGATACTGCTAGCCCTCTTTAGAAGAGATACATATGGTACTGTTTAGATAAATAAACCTTTCCTTCAGATCCACAACATCCAAGTAAATCACAGTAATCTCGGAGAATAAAGTCCATATTCCTTGCTTTTTCAGTGTCTTGCCTTTAGTCTCTTTCCATTACCCCTACCAACACCAGGAACCTCATTCTGTGTGATCCTCTTTCATCACCAAGAGTCACACTGCTCAGGAAATTTTCCTTCTCTGTCTAGAAGCCTAGATCTCCAAATTGTCAAGCTTGAAGTTATTTGAGAAGCAATCAAGTATGATATAATAAAGTTCAAGTCATAGAATTTTAATCTTTTCTCCGAACATCAGTTTTTCTCTGAACATCAGTGAACATATTCATTCTCTCCATAGCAAGATACTTTCGAATGTTCTAGATTTAGAATCAATATGGCACCCAGAAAGAATACTGGATTTATATTCATAGGCCTTAGGTTCAAATCATAGCTTTGCTACTTTCTATGTCTGTGGTATTAGCTAACCAAAAGTGTCTGGAGAGGTTTTAGAAAAAGAGATGATGAGTTCCATTTGAAAAGATTGAGTTAATGATGCCAATGGAATATCCTGGTGTCTATCAAGCAATTGACAATATGTGACCAGAGGTGAGGAAAGAAATTAGTGATAGATATGTATAATAGGTAGCCATCATAGATATGAGAGTTCAACATATAGGAACTGATAAGTTCAACAAGGGAGACAATATAAAGAGAGGAAAAATGGGACCCAGAACAGTGCCTTGAGACACTCATTCAAGAACAGGGTATAGATGAAGAAATAACAGTGGAAACTGATAGAGAGTGGCTATGCAGGTAGGAGTAAAACCAAGAGAGAACATTGTCATAGAATTCAAGGGAGGAGAGAGTATCCAGGAGGAAAAGGTATTCAATGATATTTAAACCTACAAAGAGGCCAAGAAGGAAAAGAACATTGCATTTAGTCATTAAGAAAGGTTAATAAATATTTAAAAGAGAAGAATTTTACCACAGTGCTGAGGTTAAAAGTCAGATTTAAAGAAGTTAGTGGATAAAGAGGAAGTGGAGACAGTGAGGCATTTTTTCAGAAGCTTGAAAAAACCAAAGAGGAGGTTTAAAGGGCAATATCTTGAGGGGAGATCAAAGTCAGTTGAAAGTTTCCTAAATATACGGGATTCCTGAACATATTAGTAGATAGGAAAGAGAAGAAAAATTGAAGATAAGAGAGGGATAAAATTACCAATGAGGCAAATTCTAAGAAAAGATTGGAGTGGGAGAGCTGAATGGCTCAGCGTGTAGAGAACCATGCCTGGAGCTAGGAGGACCTGAGTTTGAATATGACCTCAGACACTTCCTAACTAGGGACTTGTCACTTGGGCAAGTCACTTAATTCCAGTTGCCATAGCCCTTATTGCTCTTCTGTCTTGGAACATATTAATATCAATTCTAAGACAAAAAGTAAGAGTTTTTTTTTAAATAGTATATAGTCTCCTAATTTTCTCACATCCCCTATAATAGTTATCATTTTTCTTGTTAATCATAATATTAGGCAGTCTGATTCATGTGAGGTGAGTTGTTTTAATTTGCATTTTTCTAATAGTAATTTGGAGCATTTTTGCATATGACTAAAGATAGTTTTAATTCCTTCATCTGAGAACTGCCTGTTCATATCCTTTGGCCATTTATTATTTGGAGAACAACTTGTATTCTTTTAAATTTGACTCAGTTCTCGATATATTTGAAAAATGAGACTTTTGTTGGAGACGTTTGCTGTAAAATGTTTTTCCAGCTTGTTGTCTTCATTCTAAACTTGGTTGCATTGGTTTGCTTTGTGCAGGAAAAAAATATTAATTTAATGTAGCCAGAGCTATCTATTTTATATCTTTTAATGTCCTCAATGTCTTGTTTGGTTATAATTTCTTCCCTTATACATAGATTGGGGTGTATTGGGTGCTCAGGGAAGGGTAGTATCTCTGGTATGGAGGGCTTGTTGTGCCCTCTTAGGGCAGCTCTCCAGCCTCTGACCTTCACCTGACACCCAGCTCTCACTTGTGGCTCCTAGTAGCTGCTAGCATGCGCAGCGGCCACAACCCGGGCAACGGCTTCAACAGGCTGGCTAAACCTTGTGAGGGTAGCCATCCGGTCGTAGACCCCTGGTGAACTAAGGCTTTGCTCACCCAGCATGTGAAGACTGCTTCGGCCGAACAGACAGAAGAAACCAATAAGAAGGTTCAATGGCTGAGATGGCGATGCAGCAAAGTGCTGTGGAGTGTTTAGGGTGTGTTGGAGCACAAAGGACAACACGGCCATCCAATGCAGCTGAGGAAGTCTCCAGGTATAACGACTTTTCATGCCAATGGACCCAGGCTTCCAACACCGAGAGAGTGGAACTGTCTCTGTGCATCGACTTTTCCACTTAAATCTCCTTCATGCACAAGTGACTTTGCGCACACTCATCTATACACCATAGATGAAAACACACAAAGACAATCGTCATCCTCGGTTGACTAGGTTGACTACTACTATACATAGATCTGATGTACATTATTTTGTGCTCGCAAAATTTATTTATGGTATACCCCTTTATTTCTAAATTATATATATATATATATATATATTTATATATATATATATATATATATATATATATATACACATACAGAGAGAGTGAGAGAGAGAGAGAGAAACCTTATCTTTGCATATGGCACAATATGTTGATTTATGTCTAGGTTCTACCATACTCCTTTCCAGTTTTCTCAACAGTTCTTATCAGATAGTGAATTCTTCCAAAAGCTTAGATTTTAGGGTGGTCAAACACTAGGTTGCTGGAATCATTTAGTACTAGGTTTTGAATGCCTAATCTATCCATTGATTACTACTCTATTTTTTAGCTATTACCAGATTGTTTTGATGGTTGCAAAAAAAAATGATAGCTTTATTTCCTCAATGCATATTCTAATTCCTTCCATTTTTCTTCTTCTCTTATTGCTATAGGTAGTGTTTCTAATGCAATACTGAATAGTAATGGTGATAATGGGCATCCATGATTTACCCCCTGAAGGCTTCTGGCTTATCCCCAATGTAGATAATGCTTGATGATAGTTTTAGAAAGGTTCTATTTATCATTTTAAGGAATATTCCATTTATTCTAATGTTTTCTAGTGTTTTTAATAGAAATGGGTGTTTCCAAAGTAGATCTAGATCTAAATAATTGGGGAAATATTAATAATTTGTTTAAATAATTTTTAAAAATTAAAATCAATACTCTATTGCAAAAATGAATAACATGGAAATAGGTATCAAATGATAACATTTGTATAACCCAGTGGAATTGCTTGCCAGGATGGGGGAGAGAAGAAAAGAGGGAAAGAGAATAAATCATGTGAACAATGAAAAATCTTTTAAAATAAATAAATAAAGTTTAAAAATTAAAATTAAATCAAGAAAATATAAGAAAAATAAGACAATTCTACCTAAATTAAACTACTTATTCAGTATCATACCAATCAAGCTGCCCAAAAATTATTTATAGAGGTATAAAAATAACAAAATTTATCTGGAAGACAAAAGGTCAAGAATAACAAGAGATGGCCTAGAAGTACTCGGTTTCAAAGTATGTTTATGAAGCAGGAACTATCAAAACAATCTGACATTGACTAAGAAATAAAACAGTGAATCAATGGTCTAGGTTAAATACATATATGTAATAATAAATGACCATATTAATTTATTATTTAATAAATTAAAAGATCCAAGCCTTTGGGATAAGAACTCATTATTTAAAAAAAAAAACTGCTGTTGAAAATTGGAAAGCAGTATAACAGAGACTGGGGATAGACTAACATCTTACACCATAAACCAAGATAAGTTCAACATGGGTATATGATTTAGACATGAGTTGCTACCATAAGTAAATTAAAGAAACAATAGTTTGCTTCTAAGATCTATAGATTGAGTGATTAATTTATGAACAAACAAAATATAGGTAGCATAATAAGTTGTAAAAATGGATATTTTATTATAAATTTTATTTTATTAATAGATAATTTATTAGCCAATACAATAAAAAGAGATGATTATTATATTTATTATAAATATTAATATTTTACATTTTATGCAAACAAAACTGATGCAATGAAGCCTAGAAGGAAAGCAGAGAGCTGGGGATATTTTTTCTTAGCAAGTATTTCTGATTAAGACCTCATTTCTCAATATTTAGAGAACTGAGTCAAATTTGTAAAAATATAAGTCATTCTCCAATTGATAAGTGGTCAAAGGATATGAACAGGCTGTTTTCAGATGAAAAATCCAAAAATCCTCTAAATCACTCTGAACTAGAGAAATGCATATAAAAATAATTGTGAAATACTACCTTACATCTTTCAGATTGGCCAACTTGAAAGAAATGTTGGAGGAAATGTGGGAAAATTGAGATACTGATGTGATAGCTGTGAGTTCATCCAAAAATTCTGGAGAACAATTTGGAACTATGCCCAACAGGCTATAAAATTATATATACCTGTAATAAAGGTGGTTTGTAGGGTTATAATAAATGCACTTTTCCATTGTCTTTGATGGTATTTTAGTGGAGTTCACAAGGACTTAATGGAGAAGGTACTAAGTGTGGAGAAGAGTAGGAGTGTAGATAGATTGGCTTCCTCTCTCCTTTCATCTCCTCTGAGTGAGACTGGTGATGGCTACTGCATGGGTAAATTGGGGTTCCCTGATAAGAAAGGGTGATGGAGAGTTGAAGAAAAGTCTTCTCAATAAAATAAACGCAGGAGTAACCTCAAACTCCCCCGCACAGAGAGAATCTGGAGACAAACCTCAGTTGAGGCTTTGCCTCAGCGGGGGAGAATCTCAATGGCACTGTTGAATCTTGTCTCTCAGATACCTTCTCAAGTTCAAACAGAAGTGCTTGACAAATCTGACTGCGGTTTATCTATTTATTGATGAAATCAAGGCAGATTGAGGGATGGAAAGTGGGACTGGGTATCCCTAATTATTTTCCTAATGAGATCTTTCGCCTTGGCAGTTTTTCGTAGCTGACCAGAGTTTCTCCATCCCCATCCCTGACTATTTAATATATAAATATCTCTTGCTTAGGAACTATAAAGAGATGCTCAGCTAGGAAAACGTGTCCTGCTTGGTCAAAGTCTCCACTTCAAAAGCCCAGAATTCCATATGGATCGTTCCCAGGTCTGTTCTCCTGTCCCATGATGCTTTGCTCTCTAAAGGACATCCTCTGCCCCTCAAGCCTCTAATGCAAAACTCCAACTTCCTCTCTTGCACTGATCTTTACAATACCCTTTTATACTTCAAAACCACTACCAAGTTTTTATCCCAAAGAGATTTTTTTTTAAGAAGGAGCTGGAGGAAGGACACATTTGTACATAAATATTTACTGAAGCCCTTTTGTAGTAGCAAAGTATTAGAAATTGAGAGAATATCCATCAATTAGAGAATGGCTGAACAGTTGTGGTTATGATTGTACTGGAATGCTATTGTGCTATTCCAAATGACAAGCAAGATGATTTCAGAAAAGCCTATAAATACTTACATGAAGTGATGCAAAGTGAAATGAGCAGAACCAGAAGAACACTGTACGCAGTAACAGCAATATTTTTGATGAAAAACTGTGAATGACCTAGTTACTTTCAGCAATACAGTGTTCCAAGACAATAACAGAAAAGCATGATGAAAACTGCCATTAGTAGAACTGATAGAATATGAGTGCAGACCAAAACATATACTATTTAACTTTTTCTTCTTTTTTATGTTTGAGATCTTTTCTACAAAATCACTAATATTGAAAAGTATTTTACATCATTGCACTTGTAAAATCTTTATAAGATTGAGGGGAGAGATGGAAGAGACAGTGAGTGAGAGGAGAGTAAGAGGGAAGGAGAACATTTGGAACTCAATATGTTTTTAATGTATGTTAAAATTATTTATATATGTAATTTGGGGAAAAATAAAATATATTAAAAATATGAATGAGTGTAGTTTGTCAAAGGGTTTTTTCTGCACTTCATTATATGATTTCTGTTGGTTTTGTTATTGATATTATAAATTATGCTGAGTTTTCCTAATATTGAACCACATTCCAAGTTTAAAAACTTTTTGAACATGGTGTATGATCCTTGTGATATAGTGTTATAATCTCCTTGTTAATATTTCATTTAAAAATTTTGCATCAATATTTAGGGAAATTGGTCTATGCTTTTCTTTCTCTTTTTATCTTCCTGATTTAGTTATCAACATCATATTAGTATCATAAAAGGAATTTAATAGAATTCTTTCTTCAGCTATGTTTCAAAATTGTTTATATAATATTGGAATTAATTGTTCTTTAAAGGTTTGGCAGAATTCACTTGAGAATTCATCTGGCCCTGGGACTTTTTTTCCCTTAGGGAATTCACGCTGGCTACATCTCAATTCTTAAGAGACATTTTGGATCCAGACTTCCAAAACGGGATTGCTTTCTGGCTAAAGGATCAATTTTGTGGGAAGGGAAGGGGTCATGGGAACTTCAATTGGGATAGTTCTAGGCAACTACTTAGAGTATTCAACTAGCCACAGCATTTATAGGTAAGCCTGAGCAATTGAATCTAATAGCAGGATAGTCACAGGGAAGTTGCTTTGAGTATAAATAAGCCCTCCACTGTAAACTTTGAAACAAAAGCAAGATATCAATAGGTATTTTGATGTGTGGTTTCCATATCTCTTTAAGACTTACAAATTTCTTGGGAAAGGCCCTTAATTGCTCTGGGACTCCATTTCCCAACCTAAAAAAAAATGGAAATTATGTATATATGTATATTATATATATATATATATATATATATCTGAGGCTCAAAAAAGAGACTATATATTGGAAGATATAAAGGAAATAATGGTCATTTTTTCTTAGAAAACCCCATTCAGCTAATATTAAGTGCAAAGCAGTTATCTAAGACTCAAGCTCCTGGATTCTCATCCAGAATTGAATTGCCACAGATATGGATTAAAATTCTTCATATTGAGCCCAAATGACTCACAACTTCCAAAAATCTGTTCTACATTTGTCAATGTGAAAAATCAAGCGCATCTCGCCTGGCAAAATCAAATAGTAGCAACTTGATAAGGACTTCTAGTGGTGCAATAAGTTAAATTTTATCATCTCTATTAAAATTATCAACTTGCCCTTTTCTTGGTTTCTTATTAATATATTTGATATTCTCAACTTCTCATTATGTAAACCTGTGTTCATTTGCATAGCTGAGACAATGGTCTGAAAGATAGCCTTATTTTTTTGTGAGATCATCTAATCTTATCATTCTCTCCATAGTCTTATATTTTCCTCTGCCCTTTAACCAACTAGAAAATTCCAGGGCCTGATCTATTCCTGATTGGAGAGCTTCACATATGGGAAAGCTCTTAGTAGAGACAAAAGAACACATCCAAAAGAGTTTAGCCAATGAGTTTCCAAGCCATCAGAAAATATGTAGCAGAAAAGAAAACATGGTCTGTGACTGAGTGTTTAAAATTAAGTAATTAATAGTAGGAGAGAAAGAATTCCCCCGGATTCTGAATTCCTAACACAAAAAAATCATTATGAAGTAGAGGGTTTTCTAAGATTCATGGCCAACTAGTCTGTCCTGTATTTTTTTTACACCATAGCCAAATTTTCAGAAATTTCCCTCAGTGGTAGTGCTATGTATCAGTGTTCTTCATTCTTAGAACAATTGTTGCTCTTTGAGAATATTTCACATTTCATCACTTGTTAAGGGGAAATTTTTTACCCTTACTGGAGAAATTGAAATTTCTCATTGACCTCAGAAGGGTCCTCTAAAAAATAAAACAAAAATACTAAAGGTAAACTAGAGAAATAAACATACTAGAGAAATTTTATCTATCTTGTTGAAAAAGGGAATATTACTAGGTTTTTTTAAATATTTCTTTTGAAGATGGAGGAATAACTAGAGCAATAGCTCCATGTCACCACAAAAATCCTTTCTCTGACCAAGATTAAAATATCAACACAAAACGAATATAGGAGTGAAAGAACCAACAAGAAGACAGAGTGAAACAACTTTCAAGAAAAGGAAAAACTCAAAAGGTAGGCATAAACCATCTGGGGAACTGAGGTGAGAAGGGAGCAGAGCCAGCAAGAGGCTATAGCAAAAAGTGAAGAGCAAGCCAAGAGCAAACCACAACACCCCACCCCCACCCCATACCTGCTGTCACAGGTTCTGAACTTAGGTTCAAGCTAACATTCAGATTCTGAAAGCCTGAATGGGCAAATAGTGGTCCAAGACAATTCACACCCCTTGAAATTTCAAACCTGTGGAGAAGTCTGGAGTCCCATTCCAGGGGAATCTGGGCTGAAGGGGGCTGATCTGTGTGGGCCCAGAGTGAAGTTAGGAATCCCAGTCTGGGTTTGGGATGAAGACATAATCCATGGTTTGGGGTGAGGACACAGTTCTCAGGGGGAACCCCAATCCCCTCCCCCACCCCAATCTTTTTGCATAAAATTAAGGGCCCAGCGCTCCAGGATGGGGAAATCAAGGGTATGCCTGATTGAATCAAGAAGACTGTGAGACCAAAAAGTTAGCCTAAGTCTTGGGCTAGAATTTCATCAGCCCTGACCTGATCAAGTTCAGAATGAGATCAAAAGCTTACACCCAAGCCTGAGGAGTCTTTAAACTAGGAGGAGAACATTGTACACAGAGATGGATACACTGTGGCACAATTGAATGTAACAGACTTCTCTATTAGCAGCAATGCAATGATGCAGGACAATCCAGAGGAATTTTTTTTTTTAGTTTTTAAAACATTTTATTTGGTCATTTTCATACATTATTCATTGGAAACAGATCATTTTCTTTTCCTCCCCCACATCCCGCCACCCCTCCCCTAGCCAATGGCACGATTCGTCTGGGTATCCATGTGTCCTTGCTCTGAACCTGTTTCCTTGTTTTTGGTATCTGCATTAGAGTGTTCATTTAGAGTCTTTCCTTAGACATGCCCCCTCAACCTCTGTAGTCAAGCAGTTGCTTTTCCTCGGTGTTTTTACTCCCTCAGCTTGTCCTCTGCTTGAGGATAGTTGTTTTTTTTTTCTCATAGATCCCTGCAGATTGTTCAGGGACATTGTAAAGCCATTAATGGAGAAGTCCATTATGTTCTCTTGTACCACAGCGTGTCAGTCTCTGTGTACAATGTTCTCCTGGTTCTGCTCCTCTCACTCTGCATCACTTCCTGGAGGTTCAGAGGAATTTATGAGAAAGAACACTATCTACATCCAGAGAAAGAACTGTGGGGAACAGAAATGCAGAAGAAAAATATACAATCAATCGTGGTTTGATGGGGATGTGATTACGGTTTTGATGTTAAAAGATCACTATATTGCAGATATGAATAACATGGAAATAAGTATTGAACATGTATAACTCAGTGGAACTGCTTGTCAGCTCCAGGAGGGGGAAGAGAAGAGAGGTGGGAAAAATCATGAATCATGTAACCATGGAAACATATTCTAAATAAATTTTAAAATTAAAAAATTAAAATTAAATAACATTTCTTTTGTTGAACAGGAAAAATGCTAGAAACAAATGATGGAGTTCTCAAAGAAATATATAAAGAAAAAAATTCTGGTTGATGTGGAGACAAATAAGAATAATTACCAAAAATAAACTTCTAGAATTGATTATAAACATGTTAAAAAAGTGTTTTTTCACTAAGTATTGAAAAGAAAAAGAAGAAAACTCTCTCTAAACTTAATTCCATTTTACATGCCAATACTTTTATTCATGAATCCACTTATTCATTCAACAAACATTCATCAGTCTCCTACTCTGCCCAGTGCATTGTGTTAGGTCCTGGAGATGAAAAGGCAAAAATGTCAGTCTTTGTTGACCTCAAAGAACTTACAGTATAGATTTAAAAATTTAGCATTATAGATTTAAAAATATAGGAAACCTTAGAAGCCATTTCATCCAATACTCTCATTTTACAGATAAGGAATTGGAAGCTTCAAAAAGGTAAGTTATTTTCCTAAACTCATATATGACACAGCTAGGATTAGAAGCATTATCTCCTTTAAGGATAACAAAAAGAACTTTAAAAAAACTAGGGTGGGATTCCACATAAAGATCAAAGAAATACATAAAACCATTATTTGAGTGAGAGTAATAGGCATAATAAGAGACAATGAAGAAAAGGAAGAACTATTGAATTTTTATCTTGCTTCTGTACTCTCAGTCAAGAGGCAGTTATGGCTCAGGAGATAGAGAGCAGGCCTTAAAATCCGGAAGAATTGGGTTCAAGCCCTATCTTTGATACATACTAGCTATGTGTCCCTGGGAATCACTCAAATTCTTCACACTCTGGGACACTTACTAAGACTCTAAATTGATGAGAAGGTGTCACATTTCATTGCCAGAGGGAGGTTCTTCATTCAGGAATTTTCTTTGTTAATTAAATCAAAGATCCAATCCTTATCCCAGTTGCTATCCTTTCTCTACCCAGAAGACTAATTTTGGATAGGGAAGAATAGAACAAAAAAAAGTAATTATCAAGGACTTGAAATCTAGAATAAGTGAAGAGAGGTTCATAAAACCAGATGACTAAGAAATAAATCACTGGACCTAGAGCCATAAAGACTCATTTTTCTGAGTTCAAATATGACCCCAGACACTTACTACCTATGTGACTCTAGGCAAGTCATTTAACTCTGTTTGCCTCAATTTCCTCACCTGGAAAATGAGCCAGAGAAGGAAAGGGGCAACTACTTGAGTATCTTTGCCAAGAAAACCCCAAATGGGGTCACAAATAATAAGAAACAATTAAACAACCACAAAAGACTCAGTGATTTCATGGAAAAGTTTACAGTGAGAACAACCATTGGAAAACTTTGTATGTTTGTATAGTTTCCACCAGAATGGAGGTAGATAAATATAATATATATGTTTTACTATGAAGAGGATGGAGTCTTCAAACTGTAGGCCAAGGAAATTGATTGATTCTTGAATAAGTTCTAAAACATTTTTTTAAATAGTTTGTGAATTCTTAGAAGGAAGAGTGGTGATTATTAAGACTCAACAAAGTTTTATTAAATCCAAGGACACTAAGTTTCTTTTATTTTCTGACAGCATTACTAGACCAACAAATTGGGAGAGGCTATAAACACAGAATATTTGGATTTCAGTCAAGCATTTTGTTAATTTATGTTAAATTTGTTAAATTTGCAGATAAGCTTATAGTTGTAACAGGAAGATATCTTGAGAATGTGAAACTGATTGTAAGAATAGATCTAAAATAATTAATAAGTTGATATCAACATAGAGAGGGCTCTAGTGAAGTACCTTCGGTATCTGATGAATAATGTTCTGGTGAATACATTTTTTAAACACCTTCTGTCTTAGAATCAATACTGTATATTGGTTCCAAGGCAGAAGAGTGGTAAAGGCTATGTAATAGGAGTGAAGTGATTTGCTCAGAGTTACACAGCTAGAAAATGTCTTAAGGCCAGATTCGACTGATCAGTATTTTTATCCATGACTTGAATAAAGATATGGATGAAATGTTTATTGAATTTGCATATGGAAAGAACCCAAGTACTTTGGATTAAAAAGAAATATCCCAAATGAGATGAACAAAGTAGAGCAATGAGTTAAATGTAATAAAATGAAATACTTTTCCCAGTAAAAACGTTAATCACTTTATTAAATACAGAATAAATACATTTTCTTGAAAAACATTTTAATATGCAGTGTGGTGTAATGGAAGGGTGCTGGCTTGGGATCCAGGCAGACTTCAGCATAAGTCTCACTTTTGCCATGCACCTGCTGGGTGACAACTTCTCAGTGCTCTAGGCAACTCTCCAAGACAAGTTACAGAAAAGAACACAACCTTCAGTGTTAGACGATATTTTCTCCCCAGTGAGTTCTCTAAACCAGTGAAATCACAGGTCCAGTCCCTCTCCCTACAAATGTACATATTATTCATATATGTAAAGGAAGATCAAAGTGACATTTCCCTCCCTTGTTATCTAAACTTCCAATAAAAGAAATGATGGAAGCAACAGTCCTTTGAAAAACAGAAGCCCAAAATAATCTTATGGTTTGCAGAAGCATTATTATTTTTTTCAAAGACTTCCTTTTTAATAAAATTAAATAAATAAGATAAATTTAAAGTCCTATGTGAGTAAAAAAAAATCAACTTACCATGGGAGGTGTGGATGGAAATAGATCATAGGAAACATATCTGTAAACTTTAGTGGACCACAAACCTATATTAGTTAACAGTATGATATGACAACAGAAAAAAGCTAAAAGACTCAGAGAACTATAGTGTCCAGAACATTAAACTTAAGCTTTAATAGCTCCCTCTGGCTAAAAGTGTTCTTTCCTAGATCAAATATTCTTCGAATGCTTTTCGGTTTATCTAAGTGTATATACTTGCTTTGATAATGGAGTTTACAATGCTTTATATGATATTTATGTTGTATTCTTTATATGCTTTGCATCTCATCTAATAATCTGGCCCATCTTCATGCCATCTGCTCTATCACTCTACTCACAGCTCCTTCATGATGACCAGGGCTTCTGAGGTCATATTGATATTGATATATCAAGATCATTATTTTGATTATTGAGCAAACCAGCATAAATGCATATGACTGACTAGATCAAGCCAGGCCCAGACTCCAGACCAGGTTTCACATCTCATCTGTCTACCCTGTCCATCTCCCTATCATCTTCCTTGACTCGGGTACCATCCTTTCTTTTCACCTCTTGTTCTAAGAATAATCAAATCTAGCACTTGCTTCTAGAAAAAGTTAATCTTTAGCAAACATGTACTAAGAGTACAAATAAAGTCAGAAGACAGTTCTTGCTCTCGTGGAGATCACAGTTACACAAGGGTGACAACATGAAAACAACCATGTATAAGCAAGATAAAGACAGGAAAAAATGGAGATAATTAAGAAGACATTGGAATCTAAAAGGAATGGGAGAGGTTTCTGAAAGAAGGTAGGATTTTAATTGGGTCTTTAAGGAGTCAGGGAGATGAGAGGAGGGAGAAAAATTGATTCACAGAGCTGGGAGATAGAGAATCTTGTATAAAGAATAACAAGGATACCAATATCATTGAATCTCAAAGTACATGATGAAGATTAAGGTATAAGAAGACTGGAAACATATATGGGAATGGAGGTTATCAAAGGTTTTGAATTCCAAACAAAGGATTTTATATTTGATCCAAAAGATCATTGTTGTTCCTCTTTCGTTTTGAAGAGGGCTGATGACATAACTGGTGATGTCTTGACTTGCATGTTAATTGGATTCAAATGAATTAAAGTTGGACAAAGTCATCAAAGTCCAGTGGCAAAAAAAAAATGTCAGGATGACTCGCAATGGGTCGGGTTTCAAAGGATGACTGACATCTTTAATATCTAACCAAGCTCTGTGCACTCCAAAACACTTGCTTCAGCCACCTTCATTGCCAACAGAACAAATTGTTCTCGTCTGCTAATTCCACTGCAAGAAGTCTTCACATGCTTGGAGTGGCCATCTCTCCTATGGGTTTGAGGTCTGTCAGTTACCCTCAACCTGGTTAAGCCTGCCTGTTGAGAGTTTTATCAGGGAATAGCCACCTAGCTTGTTGCAGCTTTTTGGAGCCTCAGGTGAGACCTGGGTAAAAGATAGACATCAAAGGTAAATAAACAGCCCTGAGAAGCACTTGGCAAGGCTTTATGCCAGAGGTGTTAATCCTCCCTGAACACTTCAGCCTGGAGGTAATAGAGAGTCACTAGAGTTTACTGAATAGGGGTATGATATAGTCAGACCTATGTTTTGGGGAGATCTGAGTGGAGGGTGACCTGGAGTGGAGAGAAACTTGGAATAGGGATTCTAACTAGCAAATAATTGAAATAGTCCCAGCACAAAGTAAAGAAGGTCTGTACCAGAGACAGTAGTATCTGAAGAAAAAGCAGGTATATAGAAGAGAAGTTAATGATAGCCCTGGCAAAAGATTAAGATACAGGGTGTGATTGAGAATAAGGAGTAGAGGATAAGACAGATTGGGTGACTAGAAGGATATTGATACCTTTTGTCAATAATGGGAAAGTTTGGAAGGGAAAAATTTAGAAGAAAAGACAGTGAATTCTATTTTTGGACATGTTGTTTCAGATGTCTTACAGGATAGTGTCAGTTGACTCCCCTGTAATTACATTCATTGTGCCTTTAACTTCCCAAATCAAAATCAAAATACTCTACCCTTGCCACTTAAATGTACTTAATTGTACTTAAATGTAGACGTACATACATATGCAGGTACACGTGTGTGTTTATATGTTGTATGCATGTATATCTACATATTTGTACATTGTATGTACATGTGTGCACATACATGCACATATATACCTGCATACCTGTTTTTCCTCCAAGTAGAATATAAGTAAAAAGGAGTAAGAATAAGACAGAGATATAGATTCAGAGACAAGGAATCATATTCTTTGTTTTGTTTGGCCACAGAAGGCAGAATGAGAAGCAATTGGTAGAATCTACAAAGAAGTTGTTTTAAATTTGATATTATTAATCCTTTTCCTGCTTTTAAAGATATTAAAATGTAGAGCAGGAGGACTCAGGACGCTGAGATTTCTCCTTCTCTGGAGAATTTGTAACAAAAGTAGGCTGCCTTACTGGGGATACTATAGGGAAATTTCAAGTTCAAATATAAGGGGGACCACTTCAAGCATAAGGTGGTGTAGTGAAGAGGGTACCAGGCCTAGAGTCAGGAAGATTCATCTTGTTGAGTTCAAATATGACCTCAGACAAATATGAGCTCAGGCAAGACCCTGGGCAAGTCATTTACCTCTGTTTTCCTCAGTTTCCTTATCTGTAGAGTGAACTAGAAAAGGAAATGGCATACCATTCCAATATCTTTGAGGAGAAAACCTCAACTGTCTTCATGACTGAACAATAGAGTTGGACACAACTGAAAAATACCAAACCACAATAAATGGGATCATATGACCCCTGAGCATCTTTCCAGATCCAAGATTCTGTGTTTCTGTGGGCAAAGAGGAAAGGATGGTGGGATCAAGGGACAAGAGTAGGAATTCTGAGATAGTTTTAAAGGTACCCAATTTGCGGCAGCTAGGTGGTTCAGTGGACAGAGAGTCAGGCTGGAAGATGAAAGATCTCAGGCTCAAATGTGATCCCAGACACTGCCTAGCTGTGTGACCCTTGGTAAATTATTTAATCCCAGTTGCCTAACCCTTACCTCTCTTCTGCCTTGGAATTGCTACTTGTTTGGGATTCTAAGACAAAAGGTAAGGGTTTTAAAATAAATAAAGTCACCCAACTTGTTTTGGTATTCTTCACTGTCAACATAACAAAAAGCAGAGTGATCTACAAATAAGCAGCTTTTATTTTCTCCACCAAAATAGACAATCATTTGACTGAGTGGATAAAACCAGCTGGTTGTTTTGTTTTGGAATTCTTTCTAGAAAGCAAGAGACAATGTAGAACTAAAAATGCAATTCAAATTAATTTGAGGAATATTTGATCATTTGGTTGCCTGGACCAGGCTACTTACCATTTAATTTAAAAGTATTTTATCCCTCATTCTTCTGAGATTCCACAATTAGCACAAATATTTGATAAATTAACGTGGTTAACACTTTTTTCTTGATGCAGTGTTTTAACTTAACAATTGATTAAAGAAGTTAGCTGCAGTAGAAACGAAGAGTTGAAGCTGAAAGGGATGTCAGAGGTCATTTGGTCCTGCCCTCCTTCCATCTGACACATGGGGAACCAAAGTCTAAGACTAGAAGCTAAATGTATTTGATCCCCACATTTGGAGTGAAAGGACCAAAGTTCAAATCTTTGTTCTGTAATTTATTACCTGTGAGACCTCTTAACTTCTCAGAACCTCAGGATCCAGAGCAGAAATTTCTAACCTGGAGTCCATGAATTTGGTAGAGAGGGTTTTAAGGATCGCATTTCCATATAATTTATTTCTTTTGTAATCCTATGTACTCTTTTTTACAATAATAGGAACATTTGGAAGGGAAGAGTTTATAGGAAAAGATAATGAATTCTGTTTTGGACATGCTTAATTTAAGTTGTTTACAGGAGAGTGTCAGCTGATTCTCCTCTACCTATACTCATCATCCCCTTAACTTCCCAAATCAAATTTATTTTATGCAATTATTCTCAGAAGGGATTCATAGGCTTCACTAGACTGCCAGAGGGGTCCCTCATGTGTACACATGTACAAACACACACACATTAAGAAACCTTTATTCAAAAAGATTTATCATCTAAATGATCTTTCAGGTCCCTTTCAGCTTTGGAATAATAAATTTCATGAACCTAAGAAACATCATTTCCTAGTTATAGTTAATCTTTTTAGGAAACCTTTATGTTCATTCTCTTCATTAAAATAGTTTGTCAAGGAAGGGGAAAACATGTAACATTTGGTGAACTTTCAAAGTCAGCAGGGGAGGAAATAATCAGCATGAATTGGTTTTGGACCTGATATGATCATGCAGATAAATATGCCAAAGCCATAAAATAATTGAATAAAAAATCCTTACCACCCTTTCCCCTAACAGGATCATTATTCATAAATAAGACCTTTTTATTAAATGTAGATATGACTACTAATGTAATAAAATAAATTAAAGATTCAGCAATTCCTCATTGCCTCCTAAAACCTGACTACCTAATTCCATAGTCCCTTAAAGAGTTTACATAAAGTTTCATTCAACATCATGGGGGAGAACACTCATTACTCTACAGCTACCCTGGCACTTTCAGATCTTCCTCTGCCTTATCAGATGTAACAAAGGCCCTAGACACTCTAAAGAGTCCACTTTGAGTCAATGTTCTCAGTGTAGGTCAGTGAAACACCACCCACATCCTTCCTGGTGGAGAGAGACGTGACAACCAAAGCCACAGAGGTCTGCCTTCCCTCTGAGGTGGAGACTTTATGAACTCAGAAGATCCCTATTCAACCATTCTACTTTACCCCTCCCTTGCCACCCAGAGGCAGGCCAAACAGTTGTCTTGTCTTCCTGTAAATTAAAGAGAGCTCAATAGTAATAATCAATTCTTTTAAGTCCATGTTCTTCCTACTTATTGTCAAAACACTATGCTTAGCCCCACTTTTACTACCCCTCATTCCTTCCAATCCCTTTCCAACACACACACACACACACACACACACACACACACACACACACTTATCATACTGAGAAAATAACTTGTCAATTAAATGTTTCTTTTTTCAGTCATCTTTTTTGGTATTGTGTAAACATTTCAAGTTGTCAATTGAATTTGAGTTTTTAAGACCTTATGACATCCTCTAGTCTTATTTGTTGTGGCCATTACATAATAGGAAAGCATCCATCCCACTAAACAGAGCAAAATCATCTGACTGTATATCAGTTCAGATCAAAGATGAGCAAATACATCTGACAATTGACCAAGTTGTCCTCAACTGGCAAGGCTTTCTTGGAAAATGTGCTAGAGTTTAGAAATCTTCCCTGCTCTGAGTGTACTCTTACCCATAACAAAATGGCTGTCAAGGATCATTCTTAATTTCCTGTGAAGACAATCATAGTCTTATCAGAACACTTAGTATTAGCAACTGAAGGCACGACACTTTTAACCTCAGGTCATTTTCCCCCACAAATATAATACCCTTTAAGTGACTAGGCATTCTACTACCATCATAATAAAGTCTGTATTTTAAAAAGAGCTCAGACCAAAAGAACAACTGTGGGATGTGTTTTTTTAATTTTAAACATTATTTTATTTGGTCATTTCCAAACATTATTCACTGAAAACGATCATTTTCTTTTCCTCCCCACCCCCCCGCCCACCACCTTTCCCTCTCCCATAGCCGACATACGATTCCACTGGTTATCACATGTGTTCTTGACTCAAACCCATTTCCCTGTTGTTGGTATTTGCATTAGAGTGTTCATTTAGAGTCTCTCCTCAGTCATATCCCCTCAACCCCTGTAGTCAAGCAGTTGCTTTTCCTCGGTGTTTTTACTCCCACAGTTTATGCTCTGCTTGTGGATAATATTTTTTAGATCCCTGCATATTGTTCAGGGACATTGCATTGACACTAATGGAGAAGTCCATCACCTTCGATTCTACCACAATGTATCAGTCTCTGTGTACAATGTTTTCCTGGTTCTGATCCTCTCGCTCTGCATCACTTCCTGGAGGTTGCTCGACTCTCCATGAAATTCCTCTACTTTATTATTCCTTTTAGCACAATAGTATTCCATCACCAATATATACCACAATTTGTTCAGCCATTCCCCAATTGATGGGCATCCCCTCGTTTTCCAATTTTTGGCTACCACAAAGAGTGCAGCTATGAATATTCTTGTACAAGTCTTTTTCCTTATTATCTCTTTGGGGTACAAACCCAGCAGTGCTATAGCTAGATCAAAGGGCAGACAGTCTTTGATCACCTTTGGGCATAGTTCCAAATTGTCCTCCAGAATGGCTGGATCAACTCACAGCTCCACCAGAAATGAATTAGTGTCCCCACTTTGCCACATCCCCTCCAGCATTCATTACTTTCCATAGCTGTCATGTTAGCCAATCTGCTAGGTGTGAGGTGATACCTCAGAGTTGTTTTGATTTACATCTCTCTGATTATAAGAGGTGTAGAGCACTTTTTCATGTGCTTATTAATAGTTTTGATTTCTTTGGCTGAGAACTGCCTGTTCATGTCCCTTGTCCATTTATCAACTGGAAAATGGCCTGATTTTTTGTACAATTGATTTAGTTCTTTGTAAATTTGAGTAATTAAACCTTTGTCAGAGGTTTTTATGAAGATTGTTTCCCAATTTGTTGCTACTCTTCTGATTTTGGTCACATTGGTTTTGTTTGTACAAAAACGTTTTAATTTGATGTATTCCAGATTATTTATTTTGCATTTTATAACTCTTTCTAAGTCTTGCTTGGTTTTGAAGTCTTTCCTTCGCAAAGGTCTGACATGTATGCTATTCTGTGTTCGCCTAATTTTCTTAAAGTTTCCTTCTTTATGTTCAAGTCATTCACCCATCTTGAATTTATCTTGGTGTAAGGTGTGAGGTGCTGATCTAAACCTAATCTTTCCCATACTGTCCTCCAATTTTCCCAGCAGTTTTTATGAAATAGTGGATTTTTGTCCCAAAAGCTGGGATCTTTGGGTTTGTCATATACTGTCTTGCTAAGGTCACTTGCTCCCAGTCTATTCCACTGATCCTCCTTTCTGTCTCTTAGCCAGTACCAGATTGTTTTGGTGACCGCTGCTTTATAATATAGTCTGAGATCTGGGACTGCAAGACCCCCTTCCTTTGTATTTTTTTTTCATTATTTCCCTGGATATCCTTGTTCTTTTGTTCTTCCAAATGAACTTTGTTACGGTTTTTTCTAAATCAGTAAAGAAAATTTTTGGAAGTTCCATTGGTATGGCACTAAATAGATAGATGAGTTTGGGAAGGATGGTCATTGTTATTATATTGGCTTGTCCTACCCATGAGCAGTTAATGTTCTTCCAATTGTTCAAGTCTAGTTTTAGTTGTGTGGAAAGTGTTTTGTAGTTGTGTTCATATAGTTCCTGTGTTTGTCTCGGGAGATAGATTCCGAAGTATTTTATTTTGTCTAAGGTAATTTTGAATGTGATTTCTCTTTCTAGTTCTTGCTGCTGAGCTGTGTTGGAATTATATAGAAATGCTAATGACTTATGTGGGTTTATTTTGTATCCTGCAACTTTGCTAAAGTTGTTGATTATTTCGATTAACTTTTTGGTTGAATCTCTAGGATTCTATAAGTAGACCATCATGTCATCTGCAAAGAGCGCTAATTTGGTCTCCTCCTTGCCTATTTAAATGCCTTCAATTTCTTTTTCTTCTCTAATTGCTACTGCTAGTGTTTCTAGTACAATGTCAAATAGTAGCGGTGATAATGGGCATCCTTGTTTCACTTCTGATCTTAATGGGAATGGATTTAGTTTAGCCCCATTGCAGATGATATTAGTTGATGGTTTTAGATATATACTGTTTATTATTTTTAGGAATGACCCTTCTATGCTTTCTAGTGTTTTTAGTAGGAATGGGTGTTGTATTTTATCAAAGGCTTTTTCTGCATCTATTGAGATAATCATATGGTTCTTGTTGGTTTGCTTGTTGATGTGGTCAATTATGTGGATACTTTTCCTAATATTGAACCAGTCCTGCATCCCTGGTATAAATCCTACTTGATCATGGTGGATGACCCTTCTGATCACTTGCTGGAGTCTTTTTGCTAGTATCTGTTTAAGATTTTTGTATCTATATTCATTAGGGAGATTGGTCTATAGTTTTCTTTCTCTGTTTTTGACCTGCCTGGTTTTGGAATCAGTACCATGTTTGTGTCGTAAAAGGAGTTTGGCAGAACTCGCTCTTTGATTATTATGTCAAAAAGTTTGTATAGTATTGGGGTTAACTGTTCTCTTAATGTTTGATAGAATTCACTGGTGAATCCATCAGGCCCTGGGGATTTTTTCTTAGGAAGTTCTTTGATGGCTTGTTGCAATTCATTTTCTGATATTGGATTATTTAAGAATTCTATTACTTTTTCTGTTAGTCTAGGCAGTTTGTATTTTTGTTAATATTCATCCATATCACCTAGGTTGGTATATTTATTGCCATATAGTTGGGCAAAGTAGTTTTTAATGATTGCCTTAATTTCCTCTTCATTTGGAGGTGAGATCCCCTTTTCATCCTTGATGCTGTTGATTTGCCTTTCTTCTTTCCTTTTTTTAATTAGATTGACCAGCACTTTGTCTGTTTTGTCTGTTTTTTCAAAATACCAGCTTCTAGTCTTGTTTATTAGCTCAAATGTTCTGTCTCTTTCGATTTTATTAATTTCTCCCTTAATTTTTAGGATCTCTAGTTTGGTTTTCTTCTGGGGGGTTTAATTTGTTTGTTCTCAAGTTTTTTGATTTGCATTTCCAATTCCTTAATCTCTGACCTCCCTAATTTGTTAATATATGCACTCAGGGATATGAATTTTCCTCTAAGTACTGCCTTAGCTGCATCCCATAAGGTTTGAAAGGATATCTCGCCGTTGTCATTTTCCTCAATGAAATTATTAATTGTTTCTATGATTTCTTCTCTAACTAACTGATTTTGAAGTACCATATTATTTAATTTCCAATTAATTTTTGATTTGGCTCTCCATGTACCCTTACCAATCAATATTTTTATTGCCTTGGGATCTGAAAAGGCTGCATTTATTATTTCTGCTTTTCTGCATTTGAGTGCCATGTTTCTGTGACCTAGTGTATGATCTATTTTTGTGAATGTGTCATGTGGTGCTGAAAAGAAGGTGTATTCCTTTTTGTCCCTATTTATTTTTCTCCATATGTCTATTAACTCTAATTTTTCTGAGATTTCATTCACCTCTTTTACCTCTTTCTTGTTTATTTTTTGGTTTGATTTATCTAAATTTGATAGTGGTTGGTTCAAGTTTCTCACTAATATGGTTTTACTGTCTATTTCCTCCTTCAATTCTCCTAGTTTCTCTATTAAAACTTTGGATGATATACCATATGGTGCATACATGTTGATTAGTGATATTTCCTCATTGTTTATACTCCCTTTTAACGGAATATATTCACCTTCCCTATCCCTTTTGATCAGGTCTATTTTTGCTTTGGCTTTGTCAGATATCATGATTGCTACTCCTGCCTTCTTTCTATCAGTTGAGGCCCAAAAGGTCTTACTCCAGTCTTTAATTCTAACCTTGTGAGTGTCAACCCTCCTTATATGTGTTTCTTGAAGACAACAAATGGTAACATTTTGGGTTCTAATCCAATCTGCTATTTGTCTACATTTTATGGGTGAGTTCATCCCATTCATGTTCAAAGTTATGACTGTCATTTGTGGATTCGCTGGCATTTTGATATCTTCCCCTAGTTCTGACCTTTCTTCTTTAGCTATCTCCTTTTGAACCAGTGATTTACTTTAGGTCATTCCCCCTAGTTCCCTCCCTTGAGATGCTTCCCTTTCTAGCCCCTCCCTTTTTATGCTCCCTCCCCCTCCCCCCTCTCCTTCCCTCCCTTTTTATATTCACTCCACCCACCCCCTCCTTAATTTTCCTTTCTTTCTTGCCCTATTGGATAAGATAGAATTCAGGATCCCACTGGATCTAGATGTTCTTCCCTCTCAGATTTGATTTCACTGAGAGTAAGGTTTAAGTAATTCCACTTCACACTCTTTTCCTCTCCTCATATGAGAGTTCTTCCCCTCCCCTTCCCATGTGTATCTTTATATGGGAAAGATTATTCTATTATGTCCCCCCTATTTCTTGAAGTAAACCTTAGTGTTATCGATGGTTCCCCCACCCTTTTCTTTTCTTTGCCCCCACTTTCCCCAAATCTTCTTAATGCCCCAATCTTTCCCTATGCATGTTTCTTCTAACTACTCTTATGATGCATACAATTTTTGAGAGTTACACAAAACATTTTCCCCACATATTAATATATATAATTTGATGTAAATGTAGTCCTTATAGAAGAGAGTTTGACTTAAAGAAAAAGATAAGATTTATCTCCTTTTCCCTTTCTTTCATATTTACCTTTTCATGTTTCTCTTACTTTCTGTGCTTGGATATCGAACTTTCCACAGAACTCTGGTCTTTTCTTAGCAAATGCTTGGAAATCTTCTATTTTGTTGAATGCCCATACTTTCCCCTGGAAGTATATAATCAGTTTTGCTGGGTAGTTGATTCTTGGTTGGAGACCCAGCTCTCTTGTCTTTCTAAATATCGTGTTGCATGCTTTGCAGTCACTTAGTGTGTTAGCCACTAAGTCATGTGTGATCCTTATGGGAGCTCCCCTATATCTGAAGCTCCTCTTCTTGGCTTCTTGTAGGATTTTCTCCTTTTCTTGGAAGCTCTTGAATTTGGCAATTACATTCCTAGGGGTTGTCTTTTGGGGATGTGGTATAGAGGGTGTTCTATGAACCCTTTCTATTTCTATTTCGCCCCCTTGCTCCAGAACATATGGGCAATTTTCTTTGATAATCTCCTGTAGAATAACATCGAGTTTATTGTTTATCTCTGGTTTTTCTGGGAGATCAATAATTTGGAGGTTCTCTCTTCTTCCTCTGTTTTCCAAGTCTGTGACCTTTTCAGTGAGATATTTTGTTTTCTTCTAATTCATTAATTTTTTGGCTTTGCTTTATTTATTCTTGCTCTTTTATGATCTCACTTTCTTCGAGTTGCTTAATTCTGGTCGCTAGGGACTGGTTTTGCTTTTCAGCTTTGTCTGCCCTTCTGTTGGATGCTTCGAGCTCTTTTTCCAATTGAGCAGTCTTATCTGTCAGACTGCTGATCTCTTTCTCCCAGTTTTCTTTCCAGGTTTCCATCTTTTGGGTAAGTTCCAATTTGAAATCTTCCAGAGCTTGTTGATAGTTTCCATTTTGGGAGGCATGTTCTGATTTTTTGGGGATTTCATCCTCATTCTCTTCTTTTCCTTGGGTACTTCCACCATAAAAGTTTTCAATAGTCACCTTTTTCCCTTTCTTCCTTGAGGCTTGATTTTGGGCCATGTGAGCCATCCCTTTGGTGGTTTTATTCCCCTTTCCTTTTTGGTCTGGGGTCTGGGTGATATGGGTGGGTTTTTTGTGAATTTAGGTTTTTTCAGACTAGTTCTTCCCAGCCTCTGAGGTTTCTTAGAGCGCTGGGCCCCTGATCACAGCCAAACTGCCCAGGTGTTCAGTTCCGCCCAGATAATGAACATGTGGTCTGCCCCTGGTGTTTAGCTCAACCCAGATGCTCAGCGCAACCACCCCGAGTATGGCTCCCTAGGCCCCCTGTGATCAGCTCAGGATTCTCCTGTGAAACCTCCCTGAGATGTTTTTTCCTGGCAGTCCCCATATCCCAAGGACCCTGGTGCCCCCCCAGACAGAGACGTTCCCCACTCACTCGCTGTCCCAGTGAGCACTCCGGTCGCTCAGTCTGGTTTGGTGGGGGATGTGGGGGAAGCGTGGCTCAGTTCATGTTTCTGTGCAAGCTTTTCCTCCTTTTTATTATAGTGTGGAAATGTTCAAACCCCACATACCTTCGCCTCTGTAGGGTACTGGGGAGTACTGAGGAGTCCTTCTGATCCTCCAAAGGTGATTTTTATGCTCCTTTGATGTAGTCTATTTCATTCAGTGCAGGGGAGAGGACGCGTGTGGCGTCTAGATTGCAGCCATGATTACCCGGAAGTCTGGGATGTGGTTTTTATCCTTTTCTTTGATCACACATTCATCGGCTTCCCACCAATTAGTCTCTACAATGTGACAAGGATCATTAACTTAGTGGTTAGAGGTCCAGCTGACTTACAGACAAACTTCATCTCCCTTCAGGAATACCTTCAAGAAGACTCATACTTCATTTATATGGAGAAAGGGAGATACAGATTGTGGCAATAATCAGGGAACTTCAGATACTCGTTATTTTTTTTAATTGCCAAATAAATGAGGCAACAAAAAGGGTGGAATATAGATTTGAACTATCAGAATAACTACTTCCATTGAATGTCACTTTGACAGGTGCATTGTGTCTCTCTGCTATGGAAATAAATGCTAATTGGTCTCTGTAATGTCCTTACCTATTCTAAATCCAATGATTTAAGCAACCTAGTACAGTGGGAAAAGGTTTTAATTTGATGGGCGTGGGCAGTGAGATATCCAGGTTACATACTAACCTCTGCCTCATATTATCTGAAAATCATTTAACCATTACATACCTCAATTTCATAATCTAAAAAATGAAAAGGCAAGAACAGGGTCAAACTTATATGGTCTCTGAATTCTAGTCTACCTCTAAACTTATGAATCATTGCTAAAAGGGTTATTGTGCTCAAAATGTATAATTCCAGGTGGAAAATTCAACTGAAAGGTGGAACACCACATCAGACCAAAAATGCCAGGGCATGAGCATAGAGGTCAAGATGGTGGCATAGAGGCAGAGAAACTTCAGACCTCTGAAAACCCTTCTCCACTGATTAAAAATCAAATGCTCCTAGGTGGATGAAAACCAAATCTAAAAACAGGACAGACCTAAGGAACCCTCCTGTTGGACTCAAATTAAAAGGTATATCCCCCAAAAAGCCTGAATTAGAGAACACTCAAGGTTAAGGGGAAGGAAGAAGGAAGGTCCCAGGACAACCATCCCCACCCCCAACCACAGTACTGAGCCTCCAGCAGTGGCTCAAATCTCTGGGAAGTTAAGGGCTCTAGTCCAGAGGGAGTACCTTGCTAGCAAAGCTATGCCAGCCTCAGGGCTCCAAATAAAGGAGGATGGGAGGCACCTCGAGGAGAAGCACAGAAGATACAGCCTATTTGAAGCAGCAGTGACACTCCATATTGACCCCACCCCCATACTTTCCAAGGTTTGGCCTCAGAGCACATCCAGATCTGCAAGTTCAACTTAGCTGGACTCAATATCTTCAAGTCTTCTGAAGGCCAGGAAGCTCAAGCTCCAACACTGCTCCCCCACAGACTGCTCTGAGTGCCTTGTGAAGCACCAATGATGAAGACTGACAGAAAAGCTGAAATTCACAGGTCCAGGGCACAATGTTAAATAATAGAGGTGATAACGGGCATCCTTGTTTCACTCCTGATCTTATTGGGAAGGCTTCTTTGTATTGCATATGATTGCAGATCCATTGCAGATGATGTTTGCTAATAGTTTCAGATATATACTGTTTATTATTTTGAGAAAGGCCCTTTTATTCCCATACTTTCAAGTGTTTTCAATAGGAATGGGTGTTCTATGTTACCAAAGACTTTTTCTGCATCTATTGAGATAATCATGTGATTTTTGTCAGTTTGCTTGTTAATATGGTCAATTATACTGATAATTTTCCTAATGTTGAACCATCCTTGCATTCTTGATATGATTCCTACATGGTCATAGTGGATAACCTTTGTGATGACTTGCTGGAGTCTTTTTGCTAGTATCCTATTTAAGATTTTTGCATCTATATTCATTAGGGAGATTGGTCTATAGTTTTCTTTCTCTGTTTTTGGCTTGCCTGGCTTTGGGATCAATACCATGTTTGTGTCATCAAATGAATTTGGTAGAACTCCTTCTTGGCTTATTCTGTCAAATAGTTTGTATAATATTGGGATTAGTTGTTCTTTGAATGTTTCATAGAATTCATTTGTGAATCCATCTGGACCTGGGGTTTTTTGTTAGGGAGTTCTTTGATGGCTTGTTCAGTTTCTTTTTCTGATATGGGGTGGTTTAGGTAATTTATTTCTTCCTCTTTTAGTCTAGGCAATTTATATTTTTGTAAGTATTCATCCATTTTACCTAGATTGCCACATTTGTTGCCATATAATTGGGCATAGTAGTTTTTAATAATTGCCTTAATTTGCTCTTCATTAGAAGTGAGGTCTCCCTTTTCATCTTGGATACTGTCAATTTGGTTTTTTTTTCTTTCCTTTTTTTAATTAGACTGACTCCTACTTTGTCTATTTTATTTGTTTTTTCAAAGTACCAGCTTCTAGTCTTATTTATTAAATCAATAGTTCTTTGACTTTCAATTTTATTGATTTCTCCTTTGATTTTTAGGATCTCTAATTTAGTCTTCATCTGAGGATTTTTAATTTGTTCACTTTCTAGTTTTTTAATTTGCATGCCCAATTCATTGACCTCTGCCCTTATTAATTTGTTAATATATAAACTCAAGGATATAAATTTTCCACTGAGTACTACTTTGGCTGTATGCCATAGGTTTTGAAAGGATGTCTCATCATTGTCATTTTCTTCAATGAAGTTATTAATTGTTTCTACGATTTGTTCTTTAACCAGTTTTGGAGAATTGTATTGTTTAATTTCCAATTAATTTTTGATTTACCTCTCTATGTACTCTTACTAATTATTATTTTCATTGCATTATGATCTGATATGGTTGCATTTATTATTTCTGCCCTATTGCACTCATTTGCAATGTTTTTATGACCTAAGACATGGTTAATTTTTGTGAATGTACCATGTGCTGCTGAAAAGAAGGCATATTCCTTTTAGTCCTTATTTATTTTTCTGCACATGTCTACTAACTATAATTTTTCTAAGCATTCATTCAATTCTCTTACCTTTTCTTATTTATTTTTTTGTTTGATTTATCTAGTTCAGATAGAGGAAGGTTCAGGTCTCCCACTAGTATAGTTTTCCTGTCTATTTAATCCTTGAGCTCCTCTAGTTTCTCATTTAGAAATTTGGATGCTATGCCATTTGGTGCATATATGTTGAGTACAGATATTTCCTCTTTGTCTATACTGTCTTTTATCAGGATGTAATTACCTTCCCTATCTCTTTTAACTAGATTTATTTTTACTTTGGCTTTGTCAGATATCATGATTGCGACTCCTACCTTCTTTTTTCAGTTGAAGCCCAGTAGATTTGGCTCCGTCCTCTTACTTTCACCCTATGCGTATTTATCATCCTCCTGTGTGTTTCTTATAAACAGCATATGGTAGGATTTGGGGTTCTAATCCACTCTGCTATTCACTTGCTTTTCATGGGTGAGTTCATTCCATTCACATTCAGAGTTATGATTACTAGCTGTGTATTTCCCAGCATTTTGATTTCTACTCCTAGTCCTGCCTTTTCTTCTTTCACTATTTCCTTCTACACCAATGTTTGTTTATAATCAGTCCCCCTATTTCCCACCCTTATTTTACTTCCCTTTCTACCCCCCCTCCATTCTTATCCCCCCCTTATTTTCCCTGTGGTCTTTTTAAAAATGCCCACATTCTCCCTCCCTTGTACTGCTTCCCTCCCCACCAATCCATTTGTCGCCCTTTTATTCCCCTATAGGGCGCAAATCTATTCTCTGTCCCAATGGATTAGATTGTTCTTCCCTCTTTGTGTCAGTTTCAAAACATGTAAGAGCTGAGTATTTCCTATCCCCAACCTCTTTACCCTTCCAGTGTATCGATGTTCTCTCCCCTTCCTCCATGAGCTTCTTTGTGACATATAAATTTACCCCCATTTGTTTCTTTTCCCATTTCTTTTAGTATTAACCTCTTTTTTTAGCTCTAGTTGTGTGTGTGTGTGTGTGTGTGTGTGTGTGTGTGTGTATATATATATATATACACACACAAATGTATATGTATTTATGCATGCATATATCTTTATACCTATTTATGTCTTGTCCTTTCATGCTATGCAGTTTGTCACTGTTCCCTCTAAGTGTAATTCTTCTAGCTGCCCAGGTGACAGCAACAGTTTTTAAGAGTTACCAATGACCTTTTTTTTTATAGGTATACATATCATTTTAACTTATTGAGTCTCTTAAAAATTTTTTTTGTTGTTTTGTTTTGTTTTTCTTTTTCCCCTCTTTTTTAATTACTTTTTGATTATCCTCTTAAGTTCTGTGCTTGGACATCAAATTTTATGTTCAGGTCTGATCTTTTCCTTACAAATGCTTGGAATTCTTCTATTGTGTTGCATGACCATACTTTCCCCTGCAAGAATATAGTCAGTTTTGCTGGGTAGTTGATTCTTGGTTGTAAACCTAGTTCCCTTGCTTTCCGGAATATCATATTCTATGTTTTTCGGTCTTTCAGTGTGGATGCAGCCAGATCCTGCATTATCCTCACTGTGGTTCCGTGGTATCTGAATGACTTCTTCTTGGCAGCTTGTAATATCTTTTCAGTGGTCTAATAGTTTTTGAATTTAGCTATAACATTCCTGGGTGTTGTCAGTTGGGGATTAACAGGAGGGGATCTGTGGATTTTTTCAATCTCCACTTTCCCATCTTGTTCTAGGATATCTGGACAGTTTTCCTGAATAATTTCCTGTAGTATTCTGTCCAGGCTTTTTCTTTTGTCATGGTCTTTTGGTAGACCAGTGATTCTTAAATTGTCTCTTCTCAAATGATTTTATAAATTGTCTGTTTTGTGAATGAGATGCTTCACATTTTCCTCAATTTTTTCATTCTTTTCATTTTGTTTTATAGTATCCTGCTGCCTTGTGAAGTCACTTAATTCCAGTTGTTGTATTCTGGTTCTTAAAAACTTGATTTCATCCCTGGCTTTTTGGTCATCCTTTTCCTTCTGGTCTGATTTTCTTTGAAGGTCGTCTTTCATCCTCTATACCTCGTCTTTCATCTCCTTTGCCTCATCTTTTATCTCCTTTGCCTCATTTTCCAGCTGGTTGATTTTGGCTTTCAAGACACTATTTTCTCATTTTAGTTCAAGTGCCTCTGTTTCCAGATGACTTATCTTAATTTTTAAGTTCTTTTCCCAATTGTCTTCAGCCTCTCTAAGTTGTGTTTTGAGTTCTTCCACAGCCTGTATCCAATTCGCTGGGATTTCTGGTTTATTGTTTGCTGATTCCCCCACCCCACCCCACTCCGTTTGCTAAGTAGAAGCTGTCTATTGTAGTTTCTTCTTTTTCTGTTGTTTGCTCATATTCACCCCTTATTTACTCCCTTTATTTGTCTGTGCTCTTGCTCCTCTCATAGTTTTGGTTTTGGGGGCTTCTGTTAGTCTCCCCTCATGGAGCTTTAACAGAAGATCTCTTGGTATAGTCTCTGGGGGAGGGTTGTTGGGGGTTTGACCTTCCTTGCCCTCTGGAGATTTTTGACTGGATTAAAGTCCAGCAGTCAATGTGGATGGGTGTGGAGCCTGGGCTTCCCTGAGTTCTGGAGACTTTTGATGGGATTAAGTTCAGCTTAGTTGGGCTGGGTGTGCTCTGAGTCCAAAACCTCCTGGAAGGCTGGAGCAAATATGGAGGATCTCCACAGCTCTGGCCAGGCTGCCAGGTCTATGCTCCCTCTCTAGCTCCTTCCCTGCCATCTGTATTGGACACTCTGAATTTGGCACAGCCCAGCCCACACAGAACACCCTCCAAACCAGCACCTTTGCCTGTCCAGAAGTTCCCACTGCCACTGGAGTCTCAACGCTCTGGGTGGGAGGGGGTATGGGTCCTGGGACCTTCCTTCTATCTTCTCATTAAACCCGAGTGTTCTCAGATTCCAGGTTTTCGGGGGGGGGGGTGCCTTTTAAATTAAGTCCAGTAGGAGGGTTCCTTGGCTCTGTCTTGTTGTTACGTTTGATTTTCAGTCCCCTACGAGCATTCAGTTTGTGATCAGTTAGGAAGGATATTCAGAGGTCTGAACTTCTTCTCCTTCTAGGCCACCATCTTGACTCCACCTCTCTGGATGGTAGTTTGTATTGGTGACTGTGATGGTCCTTTTCAACTTGAAGATTCTGTGATTTCCTGGGTAATTCAGGATAGAAAGCCTAGAAGGTCTTTTATTCACCATAAACAGGAAATTTCTTGTGCTAATACTTTTGATATGTTAAAGGAGAAGTTCAGAACCTTTGTATCCTATGTAATCTCATTTTGTATTCATATACTACTTTATAGGAGAACACAGTACATCTGGCAAAAGATGTTATTCCTTGTCAGAATAATTACACTGACAGAAATATTTGAGGTGGAGGGAATAACAATGCCCAACATCCCAGTTACCTCAGAAGCATAAATAAATTCATATCTCTCTTATTAATAATGATTGTGTAGATAATTCACTGAAAGTCTAAGGTCCTTCCTACCTCAAAAACTCTATTTTTTTGTTATTTATAAGACTATTATTTTAAGGAAATTGTTTAAGGAAGAGGTCTTTCTTTTTCTTTTAGAGAAAACATCTTGCTTCCTGAATCTTTTGGGTGGTTGTATAGGGTGTGTTCATGGAGGATTAGCACTTCTGGTATGAGGTATTGCTGATCTGTTTTCAAGGCATCTCATCCACGTTTGGTGTCCACATTTCACCCAGCTCTCATCTATGGGTCCAAGAAGCTAGCTGTAGCATACACAGCAACTACACTCCAATAAAGCCATCTGGGAAGATGGGCTGAATCAAATTAAGGGTCACTGATAGGTCTCAAATCCATAGGTAATTTAGGGGGATGCCTAATCCAAGCATGTGAAGACTTACCCTGGCAGAATGGGTAGATGAGAAAAATGTGTTCTAAAAGGCCATAATGGCAGGTAAATCAGGTGCTATGGAGCACCTAAAGCTTGGTTAGAAGACAGCAAGATCACCCACTACATCCCAGACCATCACCAGCCATTTTGAATTTTGCCTTATTGCTGGACTTCCATGACTCTGTAAGAGAGAGTGAGGATGACAACTCTGTTCAAATGTGTTTCACTTTAATTCCAATTCATGCCCAAGCCAAGACATAACCCCTTGGTGTCATTGGCCCTCTCAAAACAAAGGATGAGCAACAAGAACAATCTATTAGAGGTGAAAGGCAGTTAAGTGGCTCAGTGGATTGAGAGCCAAGCCTGGAGATGAGAGGTCCTGGGTTTAAATCTAGACTCAGATACTTTCTAGCTGTATGGCAGCAGACAAGTCATTTTATCCCCATTGCCTAGCCCTTCCAGCTCTTCTCCTTTGGGATCAATACACAGTATTAATTCTAAAATGAAAGGGAAGAGATTTAAAAAAAACAATCTATTGGGTAAATTGAATCTCATAACATTTATAAACCTGGCAAGATGGAAAGTCGATATTCTCACTATATAGTTGGAGAAATCTGCAAGTATACAAAGGAGTTGAACAGTTTTGCCAAGGTCATTTAAGAATCTTGGAAAGAGAAAGCAGAATTGCTTGTTCCTCATCCAAAACATTCTCTGTGTGGTGTAATTACAATTTTGTACCCCAGGACTACATTTCCCAGAACCCCACTTTTGTCCTGAGATTACATCCTTAGGTTTTGAAGATAAGCTTCTGTAACCAAATCCCTCCTCTCTCTTCTCCTGATTTTGCCTTCTGGTAAACATGTCTTTACTCAGGCTTTATCTATTTTCTCTACTTCAAGTGATTATTAATAAATCTTATAAAACATAATACTTGGAATTATTGGATATTCATTGTAATGTGCCTGTTGGAGCTGCATGGCAATATTCTAGCAACATTGAAAGGAGAATATTTTTTCCACTCAGTAAACTGTGCTGATTTAGAAAGGGAAACCATTGCTTTTTTCCTATCCATTAAGGGATTTTGATAAGAAAGGGAGAAAAATTTTAGTTTCAAATGATTTGGAAGAATGACAGTCAGGAAGCATGATCCAAGCAGTCATTCAAAAAGATGGAAAATGAGAATAGGTAATGCTATCCCAAAAGAAAATTCTCCTATAACAACCAAAAAAGGAATATGGAGATTTTTGTGAGCTCTTAACATCCTATCAAATGCCTTGAAGAGGAGTAGAAGAAAGGTGAAGGAGCCAAAACTTTATCTTGCTTTGTCAGCTTTCAATTTGAAGAAGAGATCCTAAATCAATACTTCCAGTGTCTGGAAAGAATGAGAATCATTACAGATGAGGCTGGTATTTCATTTCTGTTTCTATTACCAGATCCTGGAAATAAATGCAAAATCCTTGAAGGAAGGTGAGTCAGTGCTAGGTGAGGTAGGAATTGGAATGGAGAACAATCCACCATGGGAAAGCTATAGCAGTAGGGCCTTGAGCCAATGTATGGAAATTATTTTTAAAAGATAAGGGGCAAGATGAAAAGAGCCCCTTGGAGGGACCAAACAGAAATTTCAGTGAACTAAAAATATAAATAAATGAAATGTCTTCATAAAGGGAAAATTCAAGAATTAGGTCTGGCAGCTTACTTGGAACTATTTTGAACTACCAGGCAATTTGGGTGACAAAGTAGATTTATTTTGGCTACCATAGAGTTAAAACAATTGACAAAATGACTAGCATATTTATTTATGTAATAATTGATAATATTTCAGAGTCACACAACTATTAAATATCTGAAGAAGGCTTTGAACTTGTCTTCCTGACTCCAAGTCCAACACTATCCACTGAGCCACTTATCTAATTATTTATCTCTCCATTAGACTGTTAGCTCTGTATTAGGGGAATTAACTGAGGGTTATGTTGATTGAAAGATTAACTCAGCCAATCTCCTCCCTCTTCTTCTCTTCCTCCCTCTCCTTCCTCTCCCCTCCATTTCCTTCCTCTCTCCTCCCTCCCCCTATCAGTTGGTTCTTCAGTTGGTATCACTGGAAATCAGCTCTGGGTGAGTATCTTGATATATCAGACAGATAACTCACTCTTTGATAAGTTTAAACAAGGGGTTTATTTAGGAAGAAGAGGGAGGAAGGGAAGGAGAGGGAAGAGATTGGCTGAGCTGATCTTTTAATCAACATAACCCTCAGTTAATGCCCCTAATACAGCTCCTTGAGAGGAGGAACCATATTTTGATTTCCTTTGTATCATTAACGCTTAGCACAATGCCTGAAGACATTTAAATGCCATGAAGGCATTTAACAAATGCTTGACTATCTATATGCATCCATATATACATGTAAATGCATATGTATGCATGTAAATGTACCCACATATACATATTTTTAAGCTTGGTATCTTGTTTACAATTCTAGTCTTAGAGAGTTTCCTGGAGCACTATTGATTTGTCCAAGATCACAGTGTCAGACTTAGGAATTAAACTGAAGTTTTCCCTCTCTTTAGGACCAGCTCCCTATCCACCACACCAAATATGTATATATGTTTTTATGATTTTATATATATGAAATTATATAAAAGAATAGAGAATATCCACAACAAGAACTCATCAAAGTAAGAATGAAGTTTATGATCCAGGACAATTCTAAAGGACTTTTGGGGAGAAAATGTTATCCACCTCCAGAGAAAGAACTATTAGAATCAGAATGCAGATCAAAGCATATGATTTATCACATTAGTTTATCTTTGTTATATTATGGTTTGGGTTTTATAAGAGTATTCTCTTTCAACAATAATCAATATGGAAGTATGTTTTGCATGATCATACATGTGTAATCCAGATCAAATTGCTTATCAAAACAATTTGGGTCATGATTTCAGAAAACAAATGTTGAAAGTTACCATTACATGTAATTTGGAAAATAAGATATTTTTTTAAAGTAAGAATGAAGTTAACATAAAAATTGTCTGAGGTAGATCTAACTCTCCAAAAACCTACCTGGAGCATAGCAGATGATTCTGCTCCATCTTCTGTTACCTGGATATAGGTCTAACAGGACCTGAAAGACAGTAATGTTTGAGCCAGGAGTTCTGAGCTTATAAATGGGTAAGGAGAAGAAAATGATTACTGAGTTGCAGCTTTCTCTCTCTTGACTTTCCTCCTACCAGGGCTAGCAGACATTGAACCTTGCTCATGCTAATACTAGACCTCCAGGGATTGATAAAGGCAGGCTTCACTCCCTTGATCATTTGATGCTGAAATTTGATGGACAATGTTTTGGCTGTTCTCCAAGGACACCCTTTCCATGCCAGAAGGCCATGGATGAAAAATGCTAAAGACTATAGTACAATGCCAAGTGAAGATGGAATCCTGAGCATCAAAACCCTGAACATTTAAAGATTTTATGAGAAATTGAGAAGTCACTAATTACCATTCAATTCTCCCTAGTTTGAAGATTAATCAGGTTTTACATAAGAGCCTAGTAGCAAACTAGACTCTCCACTTCTCATCCTTGGAATTTGAATGAAAGGTTTTTGAAGAAATGGGAATTAAGAGTGTTTGCTATTTGTTTTAATTGTATTATTGCTTCTTTTACATTTTTATTTGTTTATTTGAAAAAACTCTTACCTTCTGCCTCAGAATCAATATTATATATTGGTTCCAAGGCAGAAGAGTGGTAAGGGTTAGGCAATGGGGGTTAAGTGACTTGCCCAGGGTCTCACAGCTAGGAAGTGTCTGAAGCCAGATTTGAACCTAGGACCTCCCATATTTAGGCCTGGCTCTCAATCCACTGAGCAACACAGCTGCCCCTTACATTTTTATTTAAAGTATACCCCCACAATAGAATCATATCTATTGTATCTCTTACTAGTAGAGATCTTAAGTGAAAAAATGGAAACTCGTGAAAATTGTGGTTCCACAAAGGATTTTAGATACCTATAATTAGTGTACAAAAGTTGCTACTTGATAGGTAGATTTTTTTTTACTTTCATTATTCAATGAAAGATATATGGCATTACTAGCATATGGATGTACTTTGGTGGTACAGTGGAAACTGCAATGAATTTTAAATCAGAGAACCAAGGTTCAAATACTGGTTCTACTCCTCACTACCTGCAAGAGCCTATGAAAATTGTCTCATATCTTGAAGTTTCTGTTCCATCATCTGCAAAAGAGGGGCTTGGACTAGACAACTACCAAATTTCCTTTTAAATCTAAATGAATGATCCTGGAAGCCTTTGGGGAAGCTAGGTGATACAGTGGATAGAGTGCTAGGCATGGAATCAGGAAGACCTGATTTCAAATCTGACCTCAGACCTTTACTAGCTGAGCTCCTGGGAAAAATCACAGAACCTTATTTGCCTCAATTTATTCATCTGTAAAATGAGCTGAAGAGGAATATGGCAAAACATTTCAGCATCTTTGCCAAGAAATCCTCAAATGTGGTCACAAAGAGTCAGACACAATTGAAGTGACTAAACAATAGCAACAACAAACAGCATGTGCCACATGTTTTTCATTGATTCTTCTCCATAAGTTTCCATATATTCACCACAGATTTACTTCACTTGATGGAAACTTTCCTCTGCTTCTTACTCTATCTTTGCAGTATAAATATAGGGTTCACACTGTTATTTGTTCCTGCTACATGATCCAACCATTCATTTTCTAAGCAAATGCATCCTTCAAAATATCTTTTATGCCACCTTTAATGGAAGATTGAAAATGGGGCGATCATGAGACATTGAGCTGGAAAGGTACTTTCAAGATAAAAGGGGGCTTATTACATGTCTCATTGAACCCTTTGGCAGTATGAAAAAGCCAATGGGTCCCTTCTCAGACTAACTCTTTCCAAGATATTTTATTTTCTCAATTACTCGGCATAACAATTTTCACATTTGTTTTCTAAAGTTTAAGATCCAAATTGTCTCTCTCCCTCCCTTCCATTCCCACTCCTAGAGATGATAAGCAATTTGATATGGATGGTACATGTATTATCATGCAAAAATATGTTTCTATATTGTTCACTGTTGTAGGAGAATACTTGTATAAAACCAAAACCCCTAAATAAAAATGTAAATATAAAGTGAATAATCATATACTTTGTTCAGCATACTGACTCCAACAGCTTTTTCTTGGGAGGTGGACAGCGCTCTTTGTCAGATGTCTTTCAGAATTGTCCTGGATCAAGGTTTGCTGAGAGTAGCTAAGCCTTTCACAGTTGATCATCATACAATATTGCTATTACATGAATAACTTTTTAAATGCCTAAAATGTATAAGATTTCAAAGAAAACCTATGCAGTTATAAAAAATGTTAGAAAGAAAACAAGTCTCTAGGCTAAGAACACCTGATATCATACAAACTTCATTTTTTACTTTAATTTTTATATTTTATTTATTTATTATCTCTTCATCCCAATGTCCACCCTTCCACTGAACATTTTTTAAAACTACTCCCATAAAATACATGTAGTCAAGCAAAACACATTCCCTCATTGGCCACATCTAACTATGTATGCTGCAATTTTAGATTTTAAATTCATCACCCCTCTAGTAGGAGGCAGGTGGCAGGATTCACCCTCAGAATTGCACTTGTGACTTATCATTGCATTAATCAGAGTTTAAAAATTAAAGTTTTTCTCCATTTTGTTATTATTATGTAAATTGTTCTATTTCTGCTTAGCTCTGCATCAGTTTTTTTTTTTAATCCTTACCTTCCATCTTGGAGTCAACCCTCTGCATCAGTTCTTATATCTCTTCTAGGTTCCTCTGGCATTGTTGTTTCTTTATTCACATTGCACAGTAATATTCCACTACATTCACATACTATGATTTGTTCAACTCTTACCCAGGGGATGGGTATCCCTTAGTTTCTAATTGTTAGTTACTGAAAAGAACTGGCATTAATATTGTCATATAAACATAGGAAAGCCTGGAGAAGTGGAGATATGGGTGCAGATTTACACAGGTAACAAGGAACACAAACAGGTTTCCAACTTAATTCTTCCAACTCCAAATCCATTACTTGAGCATAGTGTTCAGTTCAACTCAGTATAATTCAATTTAATCAACATTGTTGAACCAACTGTCTGCAACATTGGCTTCCTTAATATTTCCTTCTAGATGAACCAATAATATCAATAATATAGTTTTTGCTCTAGATAAGGGGAGAAATTAATTAGGTAGACTTTGAGTACAAGGTGCAAGAAGAAGAGAGTAAAAACATGAAAAAATAAGTTCAAAAGGGTATCCTGGTGTAGTGGAAAGAATTCTAGATATTGAATCCTAGGCCTTGGATTCTAATGCCATCTCTGTCAATTCCCATCTATGTGACCTTGGACAAGTCACTTTACCCTCCATGGGTCTGAGTGTCCTTATCTATAAAATGAGAGGAATTGACTAAATTACACCTACACCTGGACCCATCACTTTACTTCTCCCAATTATTACATATGCAACCACAATCTCCTGAAGTGGTCATGTTATTTAAATAATATTCCACATTTCCCTTGGATTAGAACAAATTACCATATTTTTTATAATTATAATTCTGAATAGTGCAAATTCAAATAAGTTAAACCACTTTATTCGATTCATTAGTCATATTAATCAAGACCCAACACTATCTCTGAGGTCCATTTCAACTCCAAATCTATGATTCTATAATTGATGCCCAAATGATAAAGAGGGTTGTAGCGGGCAGGAAAGCATTAGTCACTGGAAGAGAAAACATTGTTCAAAATGTAATATTGAAATAAAAACAATAGATAATACCCATGATGCCATCAAATATTAACATGAATTAATATTAATAGAGAGATGGCACATTGAATATAGAGCAGTAATTGCTGGAGCAGCTACGTGGTTCAATGGATTGAGAGCCAGGCCAAAAGGCAGGAGATTCTAGATTCAAATCTGACCTCAGATACTTTCTAGCTTGTGACCTTGGGCAAGGCACTTAATTCCTGTTGCCCAGCCCTCAGTGCTTTGCTGCTTTGGAACCAAAACACAGGGGGGGAGGAGGGAGGGAGAGAGAGAGAGAGAGAGAGAG